>NC_042972.1:27345863-27643363 GCF_901001165.1 Salmo trutta
ACCTAAATACATCATCATTACAGTTAATATTTTTTTTCAGGGGCGTCATGCCTCTCAGGATGAGATAGCGGCATCTGCCTTCCAGGCCGTGGCCCTGGATCAAAAGTATGGTGACCAGCCTGTACAAGTAAGGATCACCATGGGCAAGGAACCCAGACACTTCATGGCCATGTTCAAGGGTAAAATGGTTATATTTGAGGTGAGACAGTTTTGTTTTTGATTTAATGGTACAATGATACAATTTAAGAATTGTGAAACTGGTTTTCATTTTCTGAGATCAATGGATTGTCTTTTGTTTATCCGTGATTATAGGCTGATTTAGGATTTCAAACCATGAAGTAATTTATTACAACATATTTAAATCAAACCTGACCTGCTCTCCTCATCTTCTGTTCCTCAGGGTGGTACCTCCAGAAAAGGGACATCTGACCCAGAGCCACCCATCAGATTGTTCCAGGTCCACGGTTCTGACGCCTCCAACACCAAAGCCATCGAGGTGCCGGCCCTGGCAGCCTCGCTCAACTCAAACGATGTCTTTCTGCTGAGGAGCCAGTCCGGGATCCACCTGTGGTGTGGCAAGGTACTGTAGGGAGGATAAATAGGTATATCCAGGTGTGGATACCAGGTGTGGAGCCTGCTGGTTTTCTGTTCTACCAGATAATTAATTGCACACACCTGGTGTCACAGATCAAAATCAGTCCCTGACTGAAGGGGAACAATGAAAAAAATGAAGTAGAACATGCTTCGAGGTCTAGAGTTGAGTTTGAGGGGTGTAGGGAATAGGGTGCCATTTGGGACGCAGACACAGAGATATAGAGATGGTACAACATTCTGTCTAATAGTCTCTCTCTGATTGGCAGGGATCAAGTGGGGATGAGAGAGCCATGGCTAAGGAGGTCAGTTCTGTAATTGGACAGCACTCAACTGCTGAGGAGATCGTGGTGGAGGGTCAGGAGCCTGTTGAATTCTGGGATTTACTTGGAGGGAAGGCCCCTTATGCCAACGACAAGAGGTAATAAACTGTCATAAAGTATGGCAGTATGTTACCTTGCCATTATCTGTATTTCAACCAAATATTCTTTCATATAATGTCAATTGGAGCAGCTGTATTACGTTAGTGAAGTGATTGCAATCCTAATCCATGTGGATTGATGTGAATCACTGTGCTAGATATGTTGGATTTCAAGTAAACAGTTTGGTGTATTTAGATTTGTGTGTGTGTGTTTCTTGTCTCTGAAAGACTACAGCAGGCTGCTCTGGATCATCAGCAGCGTCTCTTTGAATGCTCCAATAAGACTGGCCGTTTCATCGTTACCGAGGTGACCCAGTTCACACAGGATGACCTCAGCGAGGATGATGTCATGCTGCTAGACACGTGGGACCAGGTACAGTGTGTATTGTTAAAACACAACTTGCAATGTTAACCAAATTGGTATAAAGTAAATCACACAATTATAAAACATTATACTAACAAAAAGGTAATAGGTCTGCAATCAAAGCGATGTCACATAAAGCTTACTTTATTTTGTATAGTTTTATATTTTATATTACATTTGTGAACCGTCATCAGATATCTGATCATGTTGCATCCAGGTTTTCCTCTGGGTAGGGAATGAGGCCAATGAGTTGGAGAAGAAGGAGGCTGTGGTCACCAGTCAGGAGTACCTGCGAACCCACCCAGGGTCCCGGGACCCTGACACCCCCATCCTCCTCATCAAGCAGGGGTACGAACCCCCCACCTTCACCGGCTGGTTCACCGCCTGGGACCCCTCCAAATGGAGCGTGAGTGCAAGTGATCTCCTTCTCTTCCAGATGAACTCTCGGCCTGTGTGTGTGTATGTCTGTGTGTTTGTGCGTGTGTGTGTGTGTGCTTGTGTGCGCGAGTGTGTGTGTGTGTGTGTGTGTGTCAAAAATTGTACACAACTGTTTAAGTTAATAGATTCCATCAATAATACTGTACACACATTTGTTGTGTTAGGGAGGGAAAACTTACGAAGAGCTGAAGAAAGAGTTGGGGGAGGTGACATTCCTCATAAGGATCACAAATGTAAGCACAATTTTATTTATCTATACATTCACCAAAACTTGGTGTAAAGAGAGGGATTGAGAAAATGATGAGCTGGATCCATCAATCAATTGACCTAACCTTGCTGTGAACTCAACCCAATAGACTAAGCGATACCTCAATTGTATTGGCCCTGTACACACTCAGGCCATACAACAGATTTACAACCCACTTTGGTTGTGATACAACTGATTGTTTAGTTTGTCTGGACAAAAATTATTACACATCCATTATGCCTCGGCAGCCGTTGTGTAAAAAAGAATTGTCAGACAAACTCCTGAATCTAATCTTTGCCTCTCAGGAGCAGAATGGTGTTGAGACCAAGAAGAACTTCCAGTCTTACCCACCAAAGGACCTGATCAACAAACTAGCCAATGAGCTGCCTAAGGGTGTCGAACCCACCCAAAAGGAGGTAGGTGTACTGAGCTGCTATAATGACGTGACTAGTGTTCAAAGTACTGCCACACTGATACACTCAGATGCTGTATTCATTGGTAGTTTTTAAAGTGTGAAAAGTAGATTCTCTCCTCAATACGCTACTATGAGTTACGGTGTAGTACAACTTGTTTTAAGTGTCTTGACAAATGTATTCTTTACACTTGAATGTTGCCTTGAAAAATGTAAATGGTCTCCTTCTTCTCTCTCTCCCTCCTCTGTCGTCCAGAAACATCTCTCAGACTCAGACTTCAGTGCCATATTTGGAATGTCTAAAAACCTGTTTGCCAGCCTGCCTCTATGGAAGCAGCTGAGCATTAAAAAAGGCAAAGGCTTATTTTAAGGGGACTGAATCTCTCATAATTTTGCATCAATTTCCAGATGTTTAAATTTGCAAAGCATACTAATTGTACCTTGTTCCAACATGACTTTTAGTTTGTGTCTTATTATTTTGTTCTAATTTCAAAGTCTGTCATAAATTCAATGGACGTCAGAAGGCATTAACTGAGATATTTAATGTTTTGTGCATTAAAAAAATATTTTGATTGTACATGTCTACCTCTCAATCAAACATCCATGTTAAATACAATCAATCTAATAAAAACATCAATGTGTGTATTCTCAATGATTATATTATTGCCTCTTCGGACCACGCACAACTACCATATATCCTGTCGTTTTGTTGATTGTAATATGGTATGGTAGGACTCAATATACAAATTAAAACAGGGGAGATGTCTATCATTGTTATGTGTGTTTCATGCATGTAGTTCACAAGAGGCTTTCAGGGTCTTGATTTCTTGGTGTAATTATCTTTCTCCTAATCCATCTTCAATAAATTGTTGTTAATAATGTCAAAATCAAACATGCATAACTGTGATTGAATTGTTTTGAGTCCTGAATATATATTTTATGGCAAACTATTTTTATTACCAGACATTTTTGGAGGTGTGTTGTGTTCAATGCATGCAACCTTTATACCATGTTGTTGCACTATATTCGGGGCATGTCTATTCCTATGACGTCACGACGTCCCCTATAGTTACGTACACATTGAAACAACAACAGAATCTAAAGCAGAGATACAGAAATACACTATGGAAAAAGAAGGAACAGCACTGTTAGAAATCAACTCAATGTAATTGAAGACTCCATAGACTCTAACCACTTCTGGGAAAATTGGAAAACACTAAACAAACAACAACACGAAGAATTATCTATCCAAAATGGAGATGTATGGGTAAACTACTTCTCCAAGCTTTGTGGCCCAATAACAAAGAACAAACAGCAAAAACATATACATGATCAAATACAAATCTTAGAATCAACTATTAAAGAACCCACTGGATTCTCCAATTACATTGAATGAACTACAGGACAAAATGCAAACCCTACAACCCAAAAAGGCCTGTGGTGTTGATGGTATCCTCAATGAAATTATAAAATATACAAACCACAAATTCCATTGGCTATACTTAAACTCTTTAACATCATCATTAGCTCTGGCACCTTCCCCAATATTTGGAACCAAGGACTGATCACCCCAATCCACAAAAGTGGAGACAAATTTGACCCCAATAACTACCATGGGATATGCGTCAACAGCAACCTCGGGAAAATCCTCTGCATTATCATTAAAAGCAGACTCGTACAATTCCTCAGTGAAAACAATGTACTGAGCAAATGTCAAATTGGCTTTTTACCAAATTACTGTACGACAGACCACGTATTCACCCTGCACACCCTAATTGACAAAGGGTCTGCTATACAAATTGATGGAAAGTGGTGTTGGGGGAAAAACATACGACATTATAAAATCCATGTACACAAACAAGTGTACTGTAAAAATGGACAAAAACACACACATTTCTTCCCACAGGGCCGTGGGGTGAGACAGGGATGCAGCTTAAGCTTCACCCTCTTCAACATATATATTTACATTTACATTTTAGTCATTTAGCAGACGCTCTTATCCAGAGCGACTTACAGTAGTGAATGCATACATTTCATACATTTTTTTTTTTTTCCTGTGCTGGCCCCCCGTGGGAATCAAACCCACAACCCTGGCGTTGCAAACACCATGCTCTACCAACTGAGCTACAGGGAAGGCTAAACGAATTGGCGAGGGCATTAGAACAGTCTGCAGCACCCAGCCTCATCCTACTAGAATCTGAAGTCAAATGTCTACTGTTTGCTGATGATCTGGTGCTTCTGTCCCCAACCAAGGAGGGCCTACAGCAGCACCTAGGTCTTCTGCACAGATTCTGTCAGATCTGGGCCCTGACAGTAAATCTCAGTAAGACTAAAATAAGGGTTTCAAAAAAGGTCCAGTTGCCAGGACCGCAAATACAAATTCCATCTCGACACCGTTGCCCTAGATAACACAAAAAACTATACATACCTCGGCCTAAACATCAGCGCCACAGGTAACTTCCACAAAGCTGTGAACGAGCTGAGACAAGGCAAGAAGGGCCTTCTATGCCATCAAAAGGAACATAAAATTTGACATACTAATTAGGATCTGGCTAAAAAATACTTGAATCAGTTATAGAATTCATTGCCCTTCATGAGGTCTGGGATCCGCTCACCAACCAAGAATTCACAAAATGGGACAAACACCAAATTGAGACTCTGCATGCAGAATTCTGCAAAAATATCCTCTGTGTACAACGTTAAACACCAAATAATACATGCAGAGCAGAATTAGGCCGATACCCGCTAATGATCAAAATCCTGAAAAGAGCCGTTAAAATCTACAACCACCTGAAAGGAAGAGATTCCCAAACCTTCCATAACAAAGCCATCACCTACAGAGAGAGGGACCTGGATAAGAGTCCCTTAAGCAAGCTGGTCCTGGGACTCTGTTCACAAACACAAACAGACCCCACAGAGCCCCAGGACAGCAACACAATTAGATCCAACCAAATCAAGAGAAAACTAAAAGATAATTACTTGACACATTGGAAAGAATTAACAAAAAACTGAGCAAACTAGAATGCTATTTGGCCCTAAACAGAGAGTACACAGTGGCAGAATACCTGACCACTGTGACTGACCCAAACTTAAGGAAAGCTTTGACTATGTACAGACTCAGTGAGCATAGCCTTGCTATTGAGAAAGCTGGCTCTCAAGAGAAGACAGGCTATGTGCACACTGCTCACAAAATGAGGTGGAAACTGAGCTGCACTTCCTAACTTCCTACCAAATGTATGACCATATTAGAGACACACATTTCCCTTAGATTACACAGATCCACAAAGAATTCAAAAACAAACCCAAATTTGATAAACTCCAATATCTACTGGGTGAAATCCACAGTGTGCCATCACAGAAGCAAGATTTGTGACCTGTTGCCACAAGGGCAACCAGCGAAGAACAAATACCATTGCAAATACATCAACTATTTATGTTTATTTATTTTCCATGTTGTACTATTTGCACATCGTTACAACACTGTATATAGACATAATGTGACATTTGAAATGTCTTTATTATTTTGGAACTTCTGTGAGTTTAATGTTTACTGTTCATTTGTATTGTTTATTTCACTTTTGTTTATTATCTACTTCACTTGCTTTGGCAATGTTTCCATATGTTTCCCATGCCAATAAAGCCCTTAAATTGAAATTGAATTGATATTAGAGAAAGGAGTAGCTCTGGCTAATGTATGTAAAGAAGCTGCAAGATTGTTCTACTCAAGATAGACCACAGCATGTCGTTTCAAATGAGAACAAATAAGTCATAGAGGGTAGAGCCAAGCACGCATGTATTTGATAGAACGCTAAACAACGCAATTTTTAAATAAACTTTTGCAAAGGTTAAAATCTACAAAACTCAGTCCACTCTGTTCGTAACAGATTCTAGTTTTGGCAAAAGTAAACGTTATTGAGATCAAATGTTTCATTGATGAGAACCTTTGCATAATTCCGACCAAAATCCATCTCACTCCATCTTCTCCCACTGGGCTTCCTCTTATCGCCATATTTGGTAATGAGCGGAAACGCCAACCGGATGCTTCACACTTGTACTTTCAGTGAAATATCTGGCTCATGTGTGGAAACAGCTTGCCTTTCGTTAGCTATCTAAAAATCTATCTGTTGCTGATCGTTGTGCAAATATCACCATCAGGTAATTTGTATTATATATAAAATGCAGCTATCCAGAAAGTTGTAAACGACACCTGCTCTTATGTTCGTTTTGACGTCTGATAATGAAAAGCCAGAGAAGGGAAAACGTCGTTAGCCAATGTCGATGCTAACATAAACTAGCTAGTTAGTGGGCTTGTTCGACATCGCAGCCAACAGTGCAGGCGGCTACCTACTGACTGATCTAAATAACTGCCCATTAAAATGTGTAGCTCTGTCAGTCAATTCGCCCATGCTACATTACGTTTTTGATGCTCTCGAACACGGCCAATGTTGGCTAGCTAACGTTAAATGGTTGACTTTCTACTCACATTTTATTTATCCATAAAAATGATCTAACGTTATCCTGTTACCTGGTTTTTATTTGAAGGTTTTTGGTTAGCTATATTACAATGGGCAACTGTAATTCATCGGAGTGAAGTTAACCTTACACGAAACGGGGAACAAGCTAAGTTTGTTTGCGTTACGCATGATTGGGTAAGGGCCTTCGTTAGCCAAGTTAGCTAGGATAGCGTGCTGGCATTAGACGTCTGGCTATCATTACAGCGCCCCCTTCAACTAGCCATCTGTTTGGGAGCATCTAATCGCTAGCAATCTTAGTTTACGATTACATTAAATAGCTAGATACATTAACAATGTAATCTGAAATGAGTTAGTTAGCTTCCTCTATCCTCTTCCACCACTAAAATAACTTGCCGCGTTCATGTACTAGTCGGAACTCGGAAATGTACGACTTGCTTACTGGTTGTAGTTATACTCGTGCCACGTTTAAACAGTTGGCAAGTCGTACAATTCCGAGTTTCCTAGTTCAGACTAGTAAATGAACATGGCAACTGTCATTTTGAATCAGTGCGTATGTGGCCTGATGTAACTGGTCAATTGTCGACTCGTGTGCGATTACGACAATGTTTCATTACGTTTGACAAAAGTATTGACTATTTGTTTACTGTAGGCCTAATTGCCCGTCATAGTTTGTTACCCTCGGGGATTTTGGCCAAGGTGTATTAGCGAACAGTAGCTGTGTGTTAGTTATCGGTAAGCAACTGTTGCTACAGTAGCTAAGTAAATCTGAAACGTAGCCAGATATGGTCATGGTGAGACCGAGTGCTGTATAATAATTGAACTCAGGAAGCCCCTTACCCACAATCCTTTACAACCAAGTCAGTGAAAAGCTAAACCCCATACAATACCTTCGTAATGCCAGGCTAATCAAAACACTAATTATTGCTTTGCATAAGAGGAGGCTACATTCGTTCAATTTCAGACCCACACAGTTAACGTTAGCTGTCTATTTGATCTGCCCAAGTATGTGATCCATAATATAAAGAATGAAGTGAAAAAAGTACTTTTGGCTCGTGTGATTCAGCCAGACATTCTTTTCACTTTCATTCCAGGACATATAGCTAGTAAAAGTTTTTCTTAATTAAGAAGGCTGTTTTATTTCAAGCCATTACTGTACTAATCAACAGTAATGCCTAATGTCCATCACATATGTTTTGTTTCAGGAAATTTTACTCCAGGGACAGGGTCCAACCAAGTCCAGACAAGATGAACATGTTTGATCGAAATATACATTTTGATTCCCTTTTTAAATTTTCCCAAATGTAAGTAACTTGCTTGGTTTATTATTTCCATGCACTATCTGACAACATTAAGGAGACTTACTGGCATCATTAGTGTCGTCATCATGAGTCAGTCATTGAACAGAAGCAGTCTGTACTGGTCACTAACAGGCTTTGCTGCTGTTGCAGGCATTGCTGTGTTACTAAATTACAATATGACTAGATGAGTTGGACATTTTATGTTGAAATACATTTTCTGTAGAGCTAAACCTGTTCCTCATACAATAAAAACTCTCCCCTTGATCTCACCTCCTGTTCCACTCAGGCTACAAGCATACCTGATTCTGAGTGGGTGGGTTGGGTGTAGTGATAGATCAATTAATCTGTTGATGTTAGGTTTTGTGGGTGTTGCATGTGATGTGCACTACCGTTTAAACGTTTGGGGTCACTTAGAAATGTCCTTTGTTTTTGAAAGAAACACATTTTATTTAAAAATTTTTGTCCATTACAATAACATCAAATTGATCAGAAATGCAGTGTAGACATTGTTAATGTTGTAAATGACCATTGTAGCTGGAAACAGCTGTTTTTTTTATGGGATATGTACATAGGCGTACATAGGCCCATTTATCAGCAACCTTCACTCATGTGTTACAATAATGCGTTGTGTTAGCTAATCCAAGTTTATCATTTTAAAAGGCTAATTGATCATTAGAAAACCTTTTTGCAATTGTTAGCACAGCTGAAAACTGTTGTCCTGATTAAAGAAGCAATAAAACTGTCCTTCTTTAGACTACTTGAGTATTTGGAGCATCAATATTTGTGGGTTTGATTACAGGCTCAAAATGGCCAGAAACAAAGAACTTTCTTCTGAAACTTGTCAGTCTATTCTTGTTCTGAGAAATGAAGGCTATTCCATGCAAGAAACTGAAAATCTCGTACAACGCTGTGTACTACTCCCTTCATAGAACAACGCAAACTGCCTCTAACCAGAATAGAAAGAGGAGTGGGATGCCCCGGTGCACAACTGAGCTAGAGGACAAGTACATTAGACTGTCTAGTTTGAGAAACAGACACCTCACAAGTCCTCAACTGGCAGCTTTATTAAATAGTACCCGCAAAACATCAGTCTCAACGTTAACAGTGAAGAGGCGACTCCGGGATGCTGGCCTTCTAGGCAGAGTTCCTCTGTCCAGTGTCTGTTCTTTTGACCATCTTAATCTTTTCTTTTTATTGGCCAGTCTGGGATATGGCTTTTTCTTTGCAACTCTGCCTGAGACATGAGAGACATAGAGAAGATTAAGAGATATGTGCATGTATATACAGTTGAAGTCGGAAGTTTACATACTTTGGTTGGAGTCATTAAAACTAATTTTTCAACTAGTTCACACATTTCTTGTTAACAAACTATAGTTTTGCAAAGTCTGTTAGGACATCTACTTTGCGCATGACACAAGTAATTTTTTCCAACAATTGTTTACAGACAGATTATTTCACTTATAATTCACTGTATCACAATTCCAGTGGGTCAGAAGTCAATTTAGTGTATGTAGACTGTGCCTTTAAACAGCTTGGAAAATTCCAGAAAATATTATCATGGCTTTAGACGCTTCTGATTTGAGTCAATTGGAGGTGTACCTGTGGATGTATTTCAAGGCCTACCTTCAAACTCAGTGCCTCTTTGCTTGACATCATGGGAAAATCAAAAGAAATCAGCCAAGACCTCAGAAAAAAACATTGTAGACCTCCACAAGTCTGGTTCATCCTTGAGAGCAATTTCCAAACTCCTGCAGGTACCACATTCATCTGTACAAACAATAGTATGCAAGTAAAAACACCATGGGACCATGCAGCCGTCGTACCGCTCAGGAAGGAGACGCGTTCTGTCTCCTAGAGATGAATGTACTTTGGTGCGAAAAGTGCAAATCAATCCCAGAACAACAGCAATGGACCTTGGGAAGATGCTGGAGGAAACGGGTACAAAAGTATCTACATCCACAGTAAAATGAGTCCAATATCGACATAACTTGAAAGGCCGCTCAGCAAGGAAGAAGCCACTGCTCCAAAACCGCCATTAAAAAAAAGCCAGACTACGGTTTGCAACTGCTAATGGAGAAATAGAACTGTTTGGCCATAATGACCATTGTTATGTTTGGAGGAAAAAGGGGGATGCTTGCAAGCTGAAGAATACCTTCCCAACCGTGAAGCACGGGGCTGGCAGCATCTTGTTGTGGGGGTGTTTTACTGCAGGAGGGACTGGTGCACTTCACAAAATAGATGGCATCATGAGGTAGGAAAATGATGTGGATATATTGAAGCAACATCTCAAGACATCAGTCAGGAAGTTAAAGCTTGGTCGCAAATGGGTCTTCCAAATGGAAAATAACCCCAAGCATACTTCCAAAGTTGTGGCAAAATGGCTTAAGGACAACAAAGTCAAGGTATTGGAGTGGCCATCACAAAGCCCTGACCTCAATCCAATAGAACATTTGTGGGCAGAACTGAAAAAACGTGTGCGAGCAAGGAGGCCTACAAACTTGACTCAGTTACACCAGCTCTGTCAGGAGGAATGGGACAAAATTCACCCAACTTATTGTGGGAAGGTTGTGGAAGGCTACCCGAAACATTTGACCCAAGTTAAACAATTTAAAGGCAATGCTACCAAATACTAATTGCGTGTATGTAAACTTCTGACCCACTGGGAATGTGAGGCAAGAAATAAAAGCTGAAATAAATAATTCTCTCTACTATTATTCTGATATTTCACATTCTTAAAATAAAGTGGTGATCCTAACTGACCTAAAACAGGGACTTTTTACTATGATTAAACGTCAGGAATTGTGAAACTGAGTTTAAATGTATTTGGCTAAGGTGTATGTAAACTTCCGACTTCAACTGTGTGTGTGTGTGTGTGTGTGTGTGTGTGTGTGTGTGTATGTATGTACACTGCTCAAAAAAATTAAGGGAACACTTAAACAACACAATGTAACTCCAAGTCAATCACACTTCTGTGAAATCAAACTGTCCACTTAGGAAGCAACACTGATTGACAATAAATTTCACATGCTGTTGTGTAAATGGAATAGACAACAGGTGGAAATTATAGGCAATTAGCAAGACACCCCCAATAAAGGAGTGGTTCTGCAGGTGGGGACCACAGACCACTTCTCAGTTCCTATGCTTCCTGGCTGATGTTTTGGTCACTTTTGAATGCTGGCGGTGCTTTCACTCTAGTGGTAGCATGAGACGGAGTCTACAACCCACACAAGTGGCTCAGGTAGTGCAGCTCATCCAGGATGGCACATCAATGCGAGCTGTGGCAAGAAGGTTTGCTGTGTCTGTCAGCGTAGTGTCCTGAGCATGGAGGCGCTACCAGGAGACAGGCCAGTACATCAGGAGACGTGGAGGAGGCCGTAGGAGGGAAACAACCCAGCAGCAGGACCGCTACTTCCGCCTTTGTGCAAGGAGGAGCAGGAGAAGCACTGCCAGAGCCCTGCAAAATGACCTCCAGCAGGCCACAAATGTGCATGTGTCTGCTCAAATGGTCAGAAACAGACTCCATGAGGGTGGTATGAGGGCCCGACGTCCACAGGTGGGGGTTGTGCTTACAGCCCAACACCGTGCAGGACGTTTGGCATTTGCCAGAGAACACCAAGATTGGCAAATTCGCCACTGGCGCCCTGTGCTCTTCACAGATGAAAGCAGGTTCACACTGAGCACGTGACAGACGTGACAGAGTCTGGAGACGCCGTGGAGAACGTTCTGCTGCCTGCAACATCCACCAACGCCACGTTGCACCACAGACTGTCCAGGAGTTGGCAGATGCTTTAGTCCAGGTCTGGGAGGAGATCCCTCAGGAGACCATCCGCCACCTCATCAGGAGCATGCCCAGGCGTTGTAGGGAGGTTATACAGGCACGTGGAGGCCACACACACTACTGAGCCTCATTTTGACTTGTTTTAAGGACATTACATCAAAGTTGGATCAGCCTGTAGTGTGGTTTTCCACTTTAATTTTGAGTGTGACTCCAAATCCAGACCTCCATGGGTTGATAAATTGGATTTCCATTGATTCTTTTTTGTGTGATTTTGTTGTCAGCACATTCAACTATGTAAAGAAAAAAGTATTTAATAAGATTATTTCTTTCATTCAGATCTAGGGTGTGTTGTTTAAGTGTTCCCTTTATTTTTTTGTGTGTGTGTGTCGGTGTGTTCCTCATACAGTACAACTCTCCCTTCTGTCTCAGCTCCCGCTCCACTCAGCTGCACCTGAAGAATGTCTACTCCAGCCTGGCCCTGTGCATGTTTGTGGCTGCAGCTGGAGCCTACGTCCACGTCATCACCAGACTATTCCAGGTAAACGGAGATGGTGGTAGCCATAGGAACAAGTACAACCAAACTGAAGCACTCTATTAGTGTGTTGTAACTATTAAGAACGCTTAAGTGTGTGTGTGGAGTTGGGGGTAGATTTCACAAAAGAGGGCCATATAACATATGATTGTGTGGTAATATTTTGCATTAACTGGTGATTGACAATCACCATTTATCTTATTACATTATAACTGTTGCTGTGTGTTTTATGTCCATTAGGGTGGGCTGTTGACCATGTTGGGCTCCCTGGCCATGATGGTCTGGCTGACGATGACCCCCCACTGCCCTCAGACGGAGAAGAAGAGACTGGCCATCCTCTCTGGCTTTGCCTTCTTCATAGGTAATCTCTTGTGGACAGATCTACGTAAATATAACTGGTAACGTAGAATCTGTCGGGAAGGAATAGGACGCGTAGGATAACGAGCAGCAGTAGTTTCGTTGTTTGGGTTATCCGTCACTGGTTATTTGGACAGTCATGATTTCGCAGGTGTTAGCATTTTTCGGAAGGGGAGGGGACATTCAGCCCGTAACTTGCAAAGAGGGTGGAGCTCCTCGTTCCGCTTCCGCTCTTTGTTTTTGCATCTCTTGATCCCTTCTCTTAACACCTATGGACCCAGAACTTAATTGAGCAGCTGCCCAATTACACAAGACTTTACTTCTGGGTTAACCAAGGTTACTTGACAGGTAACCTCATCTGCCTCATAGCGCTGTCAGAAAAGGGCCTACACAGTGTGTGTGTGTGTACTTGTTCACTCACCCTCATGCATTTTAAAAGCTTTGGATTGGTGCAAACATGGCTGGAAGGAGTTGCCACCATATTCCTTACACCAGTCCATTCCTTTTAATAGATCCTTGAGGGGGAGGGTATGAGTGCACACTTCCAAAGAAGGGTAGAGAATCTGAACGCAGCCTATGTATTTTTAGCTATTCTAATGGTCATGTGCTGCTGATTTATGTTATTTTTTTTCTCCATTCCAGGTGTTGGTTTGGGCCCAACCATGGATTACATAATCTCTATTAACCCAAGGTAAAATGACAATAATGATCTGTAAGTAGCTAGTTTCCTTTTGACTGAAGGTTTTTTCTAAATGTTTCTCATATCTGCTCTCCTTCTCCAACCAGCATCATAGTTACAGCCTTCCTGGGGACCTCCATCATCTTTGTGTGCTTCACACTGAGTGCTCTCTATGCCCAGCGTAGGAGCTTCCTCTTCCTCTGGGGTAAAGTGTTGTGTGCTGCTAACCACATTGTGTAATGTAAAGGAATTGAAACTATAGAACGTAAACTCGTACAGCTTGACGTGCTACTAGGTCAGATACATGGAGAAAATAGTCTAGTCATTACCAGTGTCCTGGAGTTTTATGTTTACATTTTTTATTAAGGGACTGAAACTAACCACTCCGGTTTTAGTGAAACTGTAGTGTTGTACAAAATAAATGTTACTAAATTAAAATATCCCATGTCTGCCTTTCAGGTACTCTGACGTCCGGATTGTCCATCCTGCTCCTGGTCTCTTTCCTCAACATGTTCTTGGGGTCTGTCATGTTATTCAAGGTAAGAGGAAAACAACCCACTATAGTCATGTTTGCATTGTTTTGAATAATAATAATAATATTATACACAGTGCTGTCCAACACTACTCTTCATGGACTTAGTTATAGTATGACTTACAGAATGTGTGCTAGTTGTCATTTTCACCAATCAAGCATTTCTGTTTTTGTGTGTGTAGGCTCACATATACCTTGGCCTGGCCATCATGTGTGGATTTGTGCTGTTTGACACTCAACTCATCATTGAGAAGGCTGAGATGGGAGACAAAGACTACATCTGGTAAGACTGCACTCTCTGGACCTGGTGAAGAGGGTGGGGGACTAGTTGTTGAAACAGTCTTTTGCCATTGTGATCTGGAATTTAGAAACGTGCGTGGGTGTGTCTGTCAGGCCATGCAATCTTTCCTTATCTAACACAGTAAAACAGAGTAGGGTATACATGCAATCTTTCCTTATCTAACACAGTAAAACAGAGTAGGGTATACATGCAATCTTTCCTTATCTAACACAGTAAAACAGAGTAGGGTATACATGCAATCTTTCCTTATCTAACACAGTAAAACAGAGTAGGGTATACATGCAATCTTTCCTTATCTAACACAGTAAAACAAAGTAGGGTATACATGCAATCTTTCCTTATCTAACACAGTAAAACAGAGTAGGGTATACATGCAATCTTTCCTTTTCTAACACAGTAAAACAGAGTAGGGTATACATGCGATCTTTCCTTATCTAACACAGTAAAACAGAGTAGGGTATACATGCAATCTTTCCTTATCTAACACAGTAAAACGTAGAGTATACAATGCAATTGCTACGGACTTGGTATTATGTAGAATGTGTCAATAGCTTGGCTCTTTTACAATTAACTTTTCAAGTGCTTTAGAAGATATTTGTTAACTCTTTTCTCTCTTCACCCTATTGAAGGCACTCTGTGGATCTCTTCTTGGACTTTGTGACCATCTTCAGGAAGCTAATGGTTATTCTGGCCATGAATGAGAAGGTACAATATTGGCAAGGGTGCTCTAACACAGTGCATTTATTTTAATGTAGTATACCAACTATACTATATTTCCACTAACTCTTATACACATTGCTATGTTTTAAACAATCTAATAACATGCACATAGGACCAGAAAGCATCTTAAATACTATGTATGATTAACCAGCATATTGTACCTTGTAGTAATCTTGTACTTTGCACTGCCAGGTTAATAATGGTTTGAGGTTAGGTGAGAATTTGTCTGTTTTATGTAGAGCTGTATTGTAAATATGTTATTTACTTAGCAGGACAACAAGAAGAAGAAGTAAATTAAGTGGAGGAAAGATCTGTGACCTGGAATTGCTTCTGGTACATTCGCCTTAACTGCTTGATTATTATTCATTATTTAGACCATGATTTGATTTTGTTCTTTGGTATATTGTCTTAATTTTTAGGAATCGATTGGTTGCATTTGGAATTTGACTTTGGCATAAGGTTTGATGTATTTGAGCTTTAATGTAAAGGTCTAGAAGTCCCATTTTGAAGGGACTGTGTAGTTGCTTTGTGAAGTAATTAACACAGACTTATTTTGATAGTTATTTTCACATTGTGTGGTAACAAGTGTTGAGGAGACAATTATCATTTTTTTCTTTTCCATGTGAACAATGCCTCAAATTATTAAAAAAGGCCACTTTTTATATACCTACTGATAAGTACAATAACAGTTTGCATTTGTGGGACCGCTTCAGCAGCTGTAAATGTCATGGAAATGGATACATTTACTGCAAAGAGGATGATAATTCTGTGAATATTATCTGTCCAGTTGGGAATTCTGCCACTTAAATACCCCCCCACCTCCACACCATATTCGTCTCATAACGATGACATCGCAGGATTTCAGCGTTGTGATGAAGAACATGAGTTCGTAGGGTGGTCATTTACATGGTTTATCATTGTTATTAGCATACCGGTATAATAAATATGACTACTTCTGTTACAGTACAATCCCTTTCGAAGATTTTTTTTTTTTTTAATGGCCGTTAACTGATCAGAGTAATTTACTGGTTTCATTTAAGGCGTTGTCTTTCTCAAAGTCAGGATGCTCTTACATCAGTATTTTTATTTTGTCATTTAGGGGATGTTCTCAGAGTTTTTTATAAGATGCAAACGATTGCGTTCGAGGATTTTAATCATGTTAAATATCCAGACCTGGCCCAAAGCACCTCAATCAACATAAAAAATGATTGCTATAGGAGTTGTATGGTAATTGCTGGTGGTGTTGTCCGCTATGGTGTCTAGAAAGTGATATCTATTGATAGACTTGTGTTGAAGTGTAATATCTTTTTCCAGATATTTATTTTGTCAAGCTTGTTCTGTCTTTCCCCTACTAAAAAAGATTCAGTGCTTGAAACAGGTGAACAGTAGAGAACCTGTTTCATGTGCTATGGATTTTATTTTATGTATTGAGGTGAAATGAAATAAATAAATCCCACTCATCTTAATGGAATGTCCAGGAGTAACAAAATTGATTTACAAGGTGCACTTAGTTTAATTGAGAAGTAATCTCTTGTGACAGGGGTTATGGGATTAATTGAGAAGGTATGGCATTTCTGCCATATCCAAACTATTCCAAACTAACTAGTCACTGAAGCACATGGCATAGCATCCAATTACCAGTCAGAACTAGTCCTCTTCTACCCATTAATTCTGCGTCCTTGGCTAAAGGATGAGCTGTTACAAATGTTTCTTCCTTGATGTTGAGGGGAATCAAGATGCAGGGAAATTAATGGTTTCCATTCTGATATGGGTCACATTCCTTAGGTTTTCAACATTGGTTGAATGAAATTGAACAGATCTATCTGGCAGTCAAAGATCCTCCCTGCTATGCACCTCAAGGCTTTATTTTCTTAGAAGTGCCAATAACAATACAGGTTTACCAAACGATCACCTATTACTTTTCATCTGAGGATTTTACGGTTTCAAAAATGAAATGACTGCTCTCTTATACTGTGAAAACTTTTGCTTTTCCAGGAATTGCTGTTGTAAATCTGCTAAATTAATGTAAGAATAAATATGTGTTAAAATAGTTTAACTCAATGGGACTTGTAATTTATGTTCATTATAAAAAAAAATGTTATGGGTTGCAAAGTATCACACCCATCCCTATGGGTTTTTAATCCTTAGTCTATTGACGCACCTGTGCATCAATCTAATTAACATGATAAAAAAATCCACATCAAAATATGTCAGTTTAAGATAGAGATTTTTTTTGTTGCATGGGCTGCGTCTCAATCCACCACATCAGCCTTCCAAATCTGCGGTGGAAAGTGGCTACAGGACTGTTAGACCAGGAGACATCCCAAAAATTGGTATTCTCACAAAAACCTCTGTAGCATCCTAACAGTTTGGCCTTTAACTATTATGACCACTCTCAGGAAAGAGTCCCGTGGGACTCGCCTGAAGTCAGTACCTCCGATGTGGCAACTTCTGTCTCTACCGTCCAAACTGTTTGGACAACAAACTAAAATGCGAATTTGCTCTACAACACCCACAAGTGTCACGGGACTTGTCTCAAGGTAACACATACAAATGAATGGAGGTAGTTTTGTGGCAACAAAAAAAGCGGTTAAATATGTACAAAAATATATATATATATATATATCTCCTAGATATTAGGACAGACACTTTAACCATATTCCTTATGATTTATTTTCAGACTGTCTTTTTTTGCCATGTATGAATGTGTTATTCAATGTGTTTCTATGGGCTACAGTAGTAAAGGCCAAATTCAATATTTAGTTTTTGAAATATTTGTTGATACATACAGTGGTCCTAAAGTTCAAAATCAAATTGCTTAATGATCCATGGTATGAGCATCTTAAAACAATTATATATGTTATCTTTGTAGACACCCCCCCCCCCCTCCTAATTTCTCATGTTTTTGTCACTCTTTTTGGTCAATGGAGCCATGTGTCAGTCAGCCCTGTTGGTAGATTGTAGAATCTCTGTCCACAGTAGACAGTTTTTTCCAGTCATCTCTCAGGGCAGTGTCTGTTGGCTCCAACGCAAGGCACCTCCACACCTGAGAACCTTCTGTCCAATCCAGCCAATACTAGTGTCCACATCAGGGAAGTGTTCCCATGGCAACAGTGATGATGAGGAGGGTAGTGGGTCTGGTGGGAGGATGGGTGGGGGCCAGGGAAATCCTGGGGGGGCGGGGTCCGTTGCAGAGGGGGGTGTTACAGCAGCTGATGCAGACAGAGCCCACCCGACCCGGGACGCAGAAGGACTGATACCCTGCTGATACGATCAGACAGGTGGAGAAAGAGGCACAGGTCTTCCTGTAGGACACACCTGGAGAGAGGGAGAGAGAGAACACTGAGACATCAAAGCCTTGGCCAAGCGTTACACATGTCAAAGGGTGCAATTTTGTTATTGTAAAACATTTTTTTATTTTTTATATTACTATTAACCCTACTAGAATGGATTCCGACTTGACAGCAAAAAAAGTCCACCAGGCTCACCATTTTCACCCACAATCACCTCCTTCTGACAGGCATTCTGGATGTTTGCTGTGCAGTTGACAATGAACTTTGGAGCTGAACAGTCATTGTCCAACAGAGTCTCTTCACAGTGGTAACACTGCATCTGAAAAGGCCAGCCTGACACACACGCATGCTTAAAATACATGGAAGGAAACAGCTAGTTATGGTGCAATACAACATGGAAGCGCATTCGTGTTGCCAAGCAACGTCCATGGAGATAAATGCAGTGCAGAATATCCAGAAGAGGGAGCCATTTCCTTCTGCTGATGCCTCTATTCCTTCTCTAATACATAGACATGACCATTGGCTAGTGCCCTTTTCAATTAGCATGGGTTTAAACCCTCTAAAAATGCCACAGCCACTGCTTTTTAAATTACAGTGTTTCTCGTTTTAACACCATATTATTATGACCACTGTCTCAGCAAAAAAGGGGGAGATCATCACATGCACCTTCAAGTTTGAAAGCTTTCCAATCACTGCCCCTATACAGAGAGAAGCATTAGTATTAAGAATCCTTGGCAATCAGTAGTCACCCAGCTACTGTTCAACAGAGATGTTTGGAGTTGATCTGTTGTTCGTCCTCTGACTATCTGGGCTGGATTGATGTTTATTTATTTTACATTTATTTAAACAGGGTGTCACCAATGAGACCACGGTCTCTTTCGGAACGGAGACCTACACATACATAAAAACAAACGAAATACAGTACAACAAACAATCAAGAAAAACAGCCACATTCCTCAGCAAATAGTTCCCCAATTAATATTTTAAATTGCCCAAGTGTTATCAGAGCATCCAATTGTAGTGTATTTTGTAATTGGTTCCAGCAATCAGGTGGATTAAAACAAAACAAAAATTACGTATTTCGGCGGAAACCCGAGGAACGTCAAGAGTTAACCAATCCTGTGAGCGGGTTTTGGTTTCTCATGTTTTTTTAAACTTTAATAACGAAGTTAGGTAAATTGGAAGCTTGTGTAGTAGGGTTTTTTAAACAAAAAGAGAGTAATGAGTTGATCTACGGTACTTTAATGAGGGCCAGCCAACCTTTTGATACAGGATGTAGCGGTGAGTATTAAAACTGTCACCAGTGGTAAAAGGAATGGTGCTATGGTAGACGGCATCCAAAGGTAGCAGAGGCTGCTGCAATCTGTTATGCCAGCATGATCTGATGGGTATTGCTTGCAACTCATGAACTACATTATAGCAGCACTTTGTAAAACACATATCTCTATACAGCTCCACTATTTTGAAATTGTATTACTATTTTTCTGTGTGATTGCATCCTATATGCATGGTTCTACATTGATCTGTCTGTCTGTCTGTCTGTCTGTCTGTAGGGTCATCTGCCATAAAGAATAATCCAAAGTGGCCACACATACAGTATTATTATTGCATTATCCATATTTCAAACAAAGAGATTAACTGGTCTAACTATAGGCTAATGCTGTTGGAGCAGAAATGATTCATGCGTCTGTCTAAATGACAGAGACTGGTTTCATGATTTTGTGTTTATGACAGGTTGTCTCAGACTTCAAGGAAAAATAATTTAAATAAATCATTCACTTCTGTCAATGTTCGTAATTGTGCATGGTTAGTTTAAATTTAAAACGATTGCATACATATTTAGCCTACATTTTAGTTTAGAAAGTAAAATAAAATAGATCTGTGAGAAGCCTTCCCACGCGTAAAGGCTATATTCTTAATTTGAGAGATTTTAGGGCACCGAGGCAATAATTGAGAAATTAATCAATACTGGGGATTGCAAATATTATACATAATATAAATAAACCTACACTGAAATGTACAAAAGAGAAACAGTAGATATGTACCTGAGCAGAGGACGCATCCACATAGAGAAGCGAGGAGAACAAACGATTGCATCTTCCATAAACTCCATCAAAAGGTTACTTTGTCTCCAAAAAATATTACGCAAGTGTAAGGTTAGCCTCGACTTTAATTCACGCCTGATAAAGTATAGTGGAAGCAGTAATATCACCAGTAAGCGTTCAGTAGCCGAAATTGGTTCCAGTGGGTGGGCTTGCGTTTCCTAACTTTGATGTGGTGAGTGCGCTCTTGTGGGCAATCAATCTCAGAGTGCTGTGTGTAGTGATGTACAATTCGCAAACGATTCGTTCGCTTTGAACAACTCTTTTTACTGACTCGAGAGTCATGAGTCATTTTTCTGAGTGACTCGTTCATTTTAGTCGTACATTGACCTGCTAGTGCTGGTCGCAATGGGCCCTACAGAAGGATTAAGAGCACATGTATGCTTGATCTGTAAATGTGTCCGGAGACTCCATTTGGAGGGTGTGACGCAATTGCGAAGCTTCCAGAGGCATGCAGAGGCCAAATTGTGCTCTGTACTGCATCGCGATGTGCAGCTCCTACATTTTGTAGGGCTCTGCATGACGAATCCGACGTCTGAAATGGCCGTATATAATTTACTGTGATACAGCCAAAAAGACGTCAGGGCTTTCATACTTCTTGCGCTTAGTGGAGCAGAGCTATTGTGAAGGAAGTTGTCAAGGAAGCGAGTTTGTGTTGAAAGGCGCTTCATGGTCAATCTGTTTGCTGCATTTAGGGTGACACTGCCTATGCAGAAGTCAGGGCATTCATACTTCTGGCACTTCGCCGAGCAGCACAGAGCTGTTGTGAATGAAGTTAGTTGTCAAGGAAGTGAGTTTGTGTTTATACAGGACGTCCCGCCCTCACCTACTGTCAACCAATCATGTCAACGCAGCGCTATTGCCCTCCACATTGTTACAACATTTGAGAGAAGCACGGCGATACTGTATGGAGCTCAATTTGGCCTCTGCGTGCCTCCTCGAACGCATCACACCATCCATACAGCACCGCCGACCATTTTTTCAAATCAAACATAAATTGGCTCTTATACTGGACCTCCCACCACCAACTACCGTCAACCAATCATGTCAATGCGGAGCTATACTGAGCCCTCTGCATTGTTACAAAATTTGAGAGGCGCACGGTGATGCAGTAAGGAGCTTGATTTGGCCTCTGCATGCCTCCACCGACTTCGCATTGCACCCTCCATAAGAAGCCTCAGACGACATTTTCAGCTCAAGCATAACACAAATGCAAACGTCTAGCAAGTCAAAGGTTGCGAGTTCGAATGTCATCACGGACAACTTTAGCATTTAACTAATTAGCAACTTTTCAACTACTTACTACTTTTTAGTTACATTGCAACTACTTAGCATGTTAGCTAACCCTTCCCCTAACCTTAACCCTTTTAGCTAACACTTCCCTAACCTAAACTTAACCCGAAATAAAAGTCCCAACATTCAACCTTTCTTCAATTGTCCATTTCACTGTCAGTGTTTCTTTTCTTTCCTTGTTTTTTTGACCGGTATCTGACGGGTCTCTTCACAGGTTGCCCCGGTAACTTTTGGTGACTCTGTAGACCTAAGGGTTTTTGGTGTGGTTGGAGGATCACCAGTGTGGTTTGCTTCCAACTCTGGTTCTGGGGTAGCAGATGGCAGACATTCCACTAGAACATCAGACCCCTTGTGGGGTTTCCATTGTGTGGTGTTTGTCCTCAGGAGTAGCTTGGAGGTGTCTCCGGTTTCTCCTGAACTCGCCACGCTCAGTATCCACAATGTATGATCTGGCCTGTTCAGCTTGACCTTTCACTGTTGTTTTGTCTTGGTCGAGCTTCACGAGCACGAAGTCACCCAGCTGTAACGGTGGCAGGGGTCTGGCTCCATGACGCCTGTTTTAGTAGGTCCTGTAGGATGTTTTTGCCTCAGTGTCTTGCTTGGCAACCTTCTTCAAGTCTGGTCACATAGGTTATAGGTTCTTCGCTAGGTTTGGACGCGTTGTCCGTAACTGACGACCCATGAGTAGCTGTTCTGGGCTACAGCCTGTAGCCACAATCGGTGTCACTATGTGTCGCCACCACACAAAGTCAAGCATGTTCTCTGCACTTTGTGAGGCCCTGGTGACCCTCGTGGATCTTGCTGAGAATCTCGCTTCTCAGGACCTTTGGAATCATGATTCTCTCCGTGCAGTAGCCCATCGGATTCACTTAGGAACCCTTGCTTGCTAAAATAGGTCTTGATTGTCTCAGGAACTGTTTTGATGTGCTTCGGCCATCCATGCCTTGTGTACTTCAGTGCTGTCTGTATTTCCTCATCTTCACTGTTTGCTTGCGCAATCTGGTGAAGCTTCAAAGGCTGCGACCTCTTCTTCCAGGTCTGAGATCTCACGGCGGACCGACGGGTGTCTTGAGATTGTGTCGGCAATGAGCAGCGTTTTGCCTGGTGTATATTTAGCTTTGGGGCTGAACCTCATCATTCTGATAAGCAATCGCTTATCGACTCCAGGCCGCACAGGTAACGTGAGAACTTCTCACAAGCCCAAACTGATGCCAAGCACTACCTCTCTATCTGGGCATGTCTTCTCTCAGCAGGAGAGAGGGTATGCGAGCAGAAGGCTACGGGCAGCATTTTCCATTCATACTCTTGTAACAGTACCCCTTCAATGCCATAACTACAGGCAACGTTCTGTGGTTTTCCCAGTTCATCAATATTTCAATATTTCTTAGTGTTTTAGAATGAGTTGCTTATTAGCAGTGCTTGACTTAAACTAAAATAGGTACCGATACTCAATTTGGGTTCTGGTACTGTTTATATTTAGGTGCAGGAGCTCCACAAAACTTTTGAGCTAATATTCTATAAGAGGAACAGGAGCTCAAGCAGTAGAATATTTGAGGTGCCGGTACTCCGCTCCAGTGAGTCCCTGCCCAAGTCAAGCACTGCTTATTAGGCTATAAATCGATGTCCCTCATCTCTGATTCTCCGCTGGGTGCGCAGTATCAAGTGTGCCTATAGGCTACTTAGTGTGGTCTCAATCAAATGAGCCATAGCCTATAGGCTACAAAGTGCGTGCTCGGAGAAGCACAGAGCAAAGTTATTTTTGGCAATTTGTATTTGTATCTATTATGGATCCACATTAGCTGCTGTCAAGATAGTGTGTGTATAGTGCGTATGTTATCATGTGTGTGTATGCATGTGTCTGTGCCTATGTTTGTTGCTTCACAGTCCCCGCTGTTCCATAAAGTGTATTTGTATCTGTTTTTTAAATCTGATTCTACTGCTTGCATCATTTACCTGATGTGGAATAGAGTTCCATGTAGTCATGGGTCTATGTAGTACTGTGCACATCCCATAGTCTGTTCTGGACTTGGGGACTTTGAAGAGACCTCTGATGGCATGTCTTGTGGGGTATGCATGGGTGTCTGAGCTGTGTGCTAGTCATTTAAACAGACAGCTTGGTGCTTTCAACATGTCAATGCCTCTCACAAATACAAGTAGTGATGAAGTCAAACTCTCCTCCACATTGAGCCAGGAGATATTGACATTATTAATGTTTGCTCTCCGCCCTGCCCTGTTCTGAGCCAATTGCAATTTTCCTAAGTCCCTCTTTGTGGCACCTGACCACACGACTGAACAGTAGTCCAGGTGTGACAAAACTAGAGCCTGTAGGACCTGCCTTGTTGATAGTGCTGTTAAAAAGGTAGAGCAGCGCTTTATTATGGACAGACTTCTCCCCATCTTAGCTACTGTTGTATCAATATGTTTTGACCATGACAGTTTACAATCAAGGGTTACTCCAAGAAGTTTAGTCACCTCAATTTGCTCAATTTCCACATTATTTATTACAAGATTTAGTTGAGGCTTAGGGTTTAGTGAATGATTTGTCCCAAATAGAATGCTTTTAGTTTTTGAAATATTTAGGAAACGTATTCCTAGCCACCCATTCTGAAACTAACTGCAGCTCTTTGTTAAGTGTTGCAGTCATTTCAGTCGCTGTAGTAGCTGATGTGTATAGTGCTGAGTCATCCGCATACATGCTTTACTCAAAGCCAGTGGCATGTCGTTAGTAAAAATTGAAAAAATTAAGAGGCCTAGACAGCTGCCCTGGGGAATTCCTGATTATATCTGGATTGTGTTGGAGAGGCTTCCATTAAAGAACGCCCTCTGTGTTTTGTTAGACAGGTAACTCTTTATCCACAATATAGCAGGGGGTGTAAAGTCATAACACATACAGTACCAGTCAAACGTTTGGACACACCTACTCATTCCAGGGTTTTTCTTTATTTGTATTATTTTCTACATTGTAGAATAATAGTGAAGACATCAAAACTATGAAATAACACATATGGAATCATGTAGTAACCAAAAAAGTCTGAAGTCTAAGAAAACAGCCCCCACAATCTTTTTATCACCAATTTCTCTCAGCTAATCATCAGTCATTTGTATAAGTGCTGTGCTTGTTGATTGTCTTTCCCTATAAGCGTGCTAAGAAACTGTTGTCAACTTGTTTACTGTAAAATAGCATTTTATCTGGTCAAAGACAATTTTTTCCAAAACTTTACTAAGGGTTGGTAACAGGCTGATTGGTTGGTTATTTGAGCCAGTAAAGGGGGCTTTACTATTCTTAGGTAGTGGAATGAATGACTTTTGCTTCCCTCCAGGCCTGAGGGCACATACTTTCCAGTAGGCTTCAACTGAAGACATGGCAAATTGGAGTGGAATTATCATCTGCTATTATCCTCAGTAATTTTCCATCCAAGTTGTCAGACCCCAGTGGCTTGTCATTGTTGATAGACAATAATACTTTTTTCACCTCGCCTCACACTCACTTTACGGAACTCAAAATTGGATATACTTGGATGTGTATGACCTCTTAAACACTATATTAGGCCCAGCCTTTGGAACTTTGGTTTTCCTAGATATAGCTACTATATTGTGA
Organism: Salmo trutta; assembly: GCF_901001165.1. Classification (NCBI taxonomy): domain Eukaryota; kingdom Metazoa; phylum Chordata; class Actinopteri; order Salmoniformes; family Salmonidae; genus Salmo; species Salmo trutta. The sequence continues at coordinate 27,371,295 of NC_042972.1, forward strand.
TCGCTACATCCGATGGATCTGGATAGTGCTTTCAAGCACATTTCTGTAGCATTAGTAAAGATGTGATCAATACATGTTGAATATTTCACTCCTGTGCTGTTTAACTACCCTGGTAGGTTGGCTGATAACCTGAACCAGGTTGCAGGCACTGGTTACAGTTTGAAGCTTTTTCTTGAGTGGGCAACTTGATGAAAGCCAGTCAATATTTAAATCACCCAGAAAACATACCTCTGTTGATATCACATACATTATCAAGCATTTCACATGTTATCCAGATACTGACTGTTAGCACTTGGTGGTCTATAGCAGCTTTCCACATTGCAGGGTGAGCTGCACACAGTTGACTTCCTACTAGGGCATGCCGCCTCAGTGCTAACAGCATAAATCTGGTTCATAGGCACATGATTGCTGCATACAATAGCTGTAGGATCAACAGAGGCATTAAGGGCAGTTAGAGGGACATACATTAGGTTACTTACATTGTGTCTACCAATGCCCCTGGTATAATGTACATTTGCTAAAGCATTATGATGACTCAGCGACACAATGGTAGAGATTAACTGAGCTGTGCTTGGGTCATTGATAAGTCATTGTTTCAACGCAACCTTATAATGCTGTGAAAGGATCCAGGAACCCAAATGATTTGGGTGGATGCCATCTTCCTTATAAAACGTGTTTCCAAAAGGTATAGAAATTGTCAACAAAAGTTACACACATTTAGCTGCAATAATCATGTAGCCAGTTGTGAAGAGAAAGAATCCTGCTAAAGCATTCAATGCCATGATTCAGAGAGGGCACAGGGCCAAATATGACGGGTCTTTTATTAGTGTCTAGCAGAGAGTCAATCAGCTCTTTGAAATCCAGTTTCAACTGTTCAGAGCTGCCCTTCATAATGTCATTAAAACCCACATAGACTACGATAGAATCAATGTCCATGTCCTATCGCAGTACATTAGGGAGCAGCTTAGTAATGTCATTTACTCAAGCTCAGGGATAGGACATTGTTTTTGCACCAGGAACATTCACATTTCTTACCATGGAGCTGCCCAAAATCACAGCAGGCGAGAAGGACGGGGAAATCCGCCCACTCCCACACTTCACAGGATGGTGCAGGTCTCCGACAGATGGAGAAGCCCCGCTCGATACAGAGCAGGGAGGGAAGGTTGCCGACGTAGACTTCAAAATCATAGGGGAAGGAGTACGAGTAGGCACAGCGGCCGCAGACACAGGTACACGCAGCGACATAGGTGCAGGAAGATCAAGCTCCAGACACAGGTACACGCAGCGACATAGGTGCAGGAAGATCAAGCTCCAGACACAGGTACACGCAGCGACATAGGTGCAGGAAGATCAAGCTCCAGACACAGGTACACGCAGCGACAAAGGTGCAGGAAGATCAGGCTCCAGGGCGGCGAAACTATTAGTTGTTTGTATCCACTCCGGGCCTCTCGTTGGGAGTGTAGACTGCTTTGCGGGAGGCCGCTGCCTTTGGCTTCCACTGTCTACGTAGGCTGGCAACCTGCGTGATCAAGGAAGCCACCTCAAGCCTTTAATCCTCGGCAAGCAAACAATTGCCGCATTGGAACTCTGTGCGATCCAGTTTGTCCTGAAACAAAGCGTAGTAGATACAGCTCCTACAGCGCTGGAACACAGTGGTCTGGTTTGTCCTGAAACAAAGCGTAGTAGATACAGCTCCTACAGCGCTGGAACCGTTCATTTACTTCTCCAGACAAAGAGGGCTCCATTGGAAAACTAATCTAGGAATAACTTTGTTAGCTTGATGGCAAACGTTAGCTGCTTAGATAGGCTAGCAGCTCTTTCTTTGCAGATTTGAACCTGTCAGTTAAGAGGGATTCCGGGACAAGAAATAGCAGTCCTAGCTTTTAAAAGCTAACCGCGTCGCAGAATCCATACAAAAACAAGTTCGGTATTTATGTTTAACAAAGATTGCTTATATTTTAGTTAAAATAACAAACCAAGTATTTCCAGCATACAGTGTTCAGCTGCAGTTTAGGATGAGTCAAAGGTTTCTTACCAAAATAAATGTGTGATTTGGCCTTGCGTGCGGACTACCCTATAGCCTGGGTTCTGTTCACTGTGAGAAGGAGAGCGAAGATAAGAAGGAACTGAGTTTAACTTTGGGCGCTGGCTACTACTATAATTGATTTGATTAAAAACAATATGTTTCTTGCCCATTATGTAATTATCAGTTATTGACTTCACGTTGTGGTGCTGAAACTTGAAGCAGCAGCTGCGGCACAATCAATCAGAAATGGACAGCTCATATCAATCATCTTCATTTTAATTAGACTTTACTAACAACAAGAGGACTTTGTGTTGGAGCCTATTTCTACTATTTAAGAAATAAGAGGTTGGCCTACCTGTTTGACAGACAAAATTAGGCTATTAGCTACTATAGCCATGGATTTGTCGGTCAATTCCTCCACCCACCATGCACTCTTTAAAAAGCATACATCTGTCAGTGAAGGGCTGTTTAAACCAAGACTGGAATTGAGGGGGTATGAGAAGGCCTACCTTTAATTAATAGAAAATGGCAAAAAGCACAGGCCTACCCCTTGTTATTTCAAGATTTTGAAGAAAATAAAACTAACAGTGCTTTGGTCCACGATGCTTTATACTAGAAACAAGCTGTAAAACATCCAGGAAAGACGTGACTCCGATGACATGCAGAGGCTGAGCTACAACCTTCTATAGCCAAAGGAGACAAAAAATAAACTTTGCTCGGGAAGTAATCTAATTATGTCACTATCAATTGATTAAGCTATTCACTTTCTGTACAATAGAAGATGTTTAAACCCAGACAGCTTTTAGGGAAACACCTTCTCTTATTGGGTTAAACCACAGAAGAAGAGTAGCCAGCAGTTAAAGCTTACATTTTTCTGCACTCGGTAGGCCTACTCTGCCTGGGGTAGAAAGTTAGGCCTAACTTTTGAAAGTTCCATGCTCAGATTCCTAATGACATCTCAGATTAAATGATTTGCGAACAGGGAGTTTTGTTGCAGTCAAGACACACTGATTTGGCATTGGAGAAATATGATAAGATGAACACATAGGCCTAATTTGTGATATTAAAAAAGATTCTGCTAATATGTAAAATTGCATGAAATGTTTCTCTGACCTGCAAATATGCTACGATGATAGATTCATGCAACATTTTTACTATAAAGGAGATCTTTCCACCCTTACTCTTGTCCACGGTGATCTGCGAACCCACAATCTTCTGGCCCGTAGCCTTGTGCGCTATCAAAATTCCTGCGTTACCATGTAATGCTTACAGGAACAGTTTCTAAAACTGCATATCTAAGGTTCTGATCTGTTCAAGAAGTGAGGGTAAACGGTAGACATGTCTACTATCCCCTTTGTTTTAAGTATTATTTTGGGCATAGGGGAGGGTCACTTGTTTTTTCAAGCATTTGGGTCAAATATATTATGTTGAAGGGAGGGCCATCCATTTTCATTTCAGAGAGGTCCGATTTTGTCCATGTAACCCTTATTATAAATAACATTCACTCCCTTAGCTTCATGTCCACATCCCAGTTTAAACCTAAATTGGGTTGCAAAGCTACCAGTAATTTACCAAATGTATCAACTATTCTGTAATTTTGGTAATAAATAACATTTTATTTGTATTATTAATTACTTTTAATTTTGGTAATCTATGTCAATCTATGATAAATTATTCAAGTATAAATTACCAAAATTATGTGTCCATTATTGTCCATGAGTGTCTGGTGGATAGACCATATGGTTCAAGAGAAAATAGCTTAATTAATGAAAAAAAGCATCTAATCAACAATGGCATTCTTTTCTATTAACTCTGCAAATATTCCAACGATTGACTTTTTTCACAATTGCCACTAGTTCGGAGCTAAAACATTTACAACAAAGATATTGACAGTCTAATAAATTACTGTGTAAAAAAAGTATATCAAGGACATTTCATTCTGAAACTCTCATTAAAACACCACTGGTATTCACCAAGTTGATGGTTTGTATTTAGGATAATGTAAAATCATCTTATTTGATTATTTAATATATTTTACATGGGATAAGGCCACACATTAGACACCTGTGATAATCTGAATTACCCAAAAAGACCACTAGATGTCATCTGATAAAATACAATAAAAAGTAAAAATAAAAAGTAGTTTACTGGTAAAATTTCCAGTAATATACCCTCCCTCTGAAAGAAACCCTAGCTTCATGTCTACACCCGGTTCAACACGAACCCTAGCCTTATAACACAACCCTAGCTTCATGTCTACACCCGGTTAAACACGAACCCTAGCCTTAACACAACCCTAGCTTCATGTCTACACCCGGTTCAACACGAACCCTAGCCTTAACACAACCCTAGCTTCATGTCTACACCCGATTCAACATGAACCCTAGCCTTAACACAACCCTAGCTTCACGTCTACACCCGGTTCAACACGAACCCTAGCCTTATAACACAACCCTAGCTTCATGTCTACACCCGGGTCAACACAAACCCTAGCCTTATAACACAACCCTAGCTTCATGTCTACACCCGGTTCAACACGAACCCTAGCCTTATAACACAATCCTAGCTTCATGTCTACACCCGGTTCAACACGAACCCTAGCCTTATAACACAACCCTAGCTTCATGTCTACACCCGGTTCAACACAAACCCTAGCCTTATAACACAACCCTAGCTTCATGTCTACACCCGGTTCAACACGAACCCTAGCCTTAACACAACCCTAGCTTCATGTCTACACCCGGTTCAACACGAACCCTAGCCTTAACACAACCCTAGCTTCATGTCTACACCCGGTTCAACACGAACCCTAGCCTTAACACAACCCTAGCTTCATGTCTACACCCGGTTCAACACGAACCCTAGCCTTATAACACAACCCTAGCTTCATGTCTACACCCGGTTCAACACGAACCCTAGCCTTATAACACAAAACTAGCTTCATGTCTACACCCGGTTCAACACGAACCCTAGCCTTAACACAATCCTAGCTTCATGTCTACACCCGGTTCAACACGAACCCTAGCCTTATTAACACAACCCTAGCTTCATGTCTACACCCGGTTCAACATGAACCCTAGCCTTATAACACAACCCTAGCTTCATGTCTACACCCGGTTCAACACGAACCCTAGCCTTATAACACAACCCTAGCTTCATGTCTACACCCGGTTCAACACGAACCCTAGCCTTAACACAACCCTAGCTTCACGTCTACACCCGGTTCAACATGAACCCTAGCCTTAACACAACCCTAGCTTCATGTCTACACCCGGTTCAACACGAACCCTAGCCTTATAACACAACCCTAACTTCATGTCTACACCCGGTTCAACACGAACCCTAGCCTTATAACACAACCCTAGCTTCATGTCTACACCCGGTTCAACACGAACCCTAGCCTTAACACAACCCTAGCTTCATGTCTACACCCGGTTCAACATGAACCCTAGCCTTATAACACAACCCTAGCTTCATGTCTACACCCGGTTCAACACGAACCCTAGCCTTAACACAACCCTAGCTTCATGTCTACACCCGGTTCAACACGAACCCTAGCCTTAACACAACCCTAGCTTCATGTCTACACCCGGTTCAACACGAACCCTAGCCTTATAACACAACCCTAGCTTCATGTCTACACCCGGTTCAACACGAAACCTAGCCTTAACACAAGCCTAGCTTCATGTCTACACCCGGTTCAACACGAACCCTAGCCTTATAACACAACCCTAGCTTCATGTCTACACCGGTTCAACACGAACCCTAGCCTTATAACACAACCCTAGCTTCATGTCTACACTCGGTTAAACACTAACCCTAGCCTTAACACAACCCTAGCTTCATGTCTACACCCGGTTCAACACGAACCCTAGCCTTATAACACAACCCTAGCTTCATGTCTACACCCGGTTCAACACGAACCCTAGCCTTAACACAAGCCTAGCTTCATGTCTACACCCGGTTCAACACGAACCCTAGCCTTATAACACAACTCTAGCTTCATGTCTACACCCGGTTCAACACGAACCCTAGCCTTATAACACAACCCTAGCTTCATGTCTACACCCGGTTCAACACGAACCCTAGCCTTATAACACAACCCTAGCTTCATGTCTACACCCGGTTCAACACGAACCCTAGCCTTATTACACACCCTAGCTTCATGTCTACACCCGGTTCAACACGAACCCTAGCCTTATAACACAACCCTAGCTTCATGTCTACACCCGGTTCAACACGAACCCTAGCCTTATAACACATCCTAGCTTCATGTCTACACCCGGTTCAACACAAACCCTAGCCTTATAACACAACCCTAGCTTCATGTCTACACCCGGTTCAACACGAACCCTAGCCTTATAACACAACCCTAGCTTCATGTCTACACCCGGTTCAACACGAACCCTAGCCTTATAACACAACCCTAGCTTCATGTCTACACCCGGTTCAACACGAACCCTAGCCTTATAACACAACCCTAGCTTCATGTCTACACCCGGTTCAACACGAACCCTAGCCTTAACACAATCCTAGCTTCATGTCTACACCTGGTTCAACACGAACCCTAGCCTTATAACACAACCCTAGCTTCATGTCTACACCCGGTTCAACACGAACCCTAGCCTTAACACAATCCTAGCTTCATGTCTACACCCGGTTAAACACGAACCCTAGCCTTATAACACAACCCTAGCTTCATGTCTACACCCGGTTCAACACGAACCCTAGCCTTAACACAACCCTAGCTTCATGTCTACACCCGGTTCAACACGAACCCTAGCCTTATAACACAACCCTAGCTTCATGTCTACACCCGGTTCAACACGAACCCTAGCCTTATAACACAAACCTAGCTTCATGTCTACACCCGGTTAAACACTAACCCTAGCCTTAACACAACCCTAGCTTCATGTCTACACCCGGTTCAACATGAACCCTAGCCTTAACACAACCCTAGCTTCATGTCTACACCCGGTTCAACACGAACCCTAGCCTTATAACACAACCCTAGCTTCATGTCTACACCCGGTTCAACACGAACCCTAGCCTTATAACACAACCCTAGCTTCATGTCTACACCCGGTTCAACACGAACCCTAGCCTTATAACACAACCCTAGCTTCATGTCTACACCCGGTTCAACACGAACCCTAGCCTTAACACAACCCTAGCTTCATGTCTACACCCGGTTCAACACGAACCCTAGCCTTATAACACAACCCTAGCATCATGTCTACACCCGGTTCAACACAAACCCTAGCCTTATAACACAACCCTAGCTTCATGTCTACACCCGGTTCAACACGAACCCTAGCCTTATAACACACCCTAGCTTCATGTCTACACCCGGTTCAACACGAACCCTAGCCTTAACACAACCCTAGCTTCATGTCTACACCCGGTTCAACACGAACCCTAGCCTTATAACACAACCCTAGCTTCATGTCTACACCCGGTTCAACATGAACCCTAGCCTTATAACACAACCCTAGCTTCATGTCTACACCCGGTTCAACACGAACCCTAGCCTTATAACACAACCCTAGCTTCATGTCTACACCCGGTTCAACACGAACCCTAGCCTTATAACACAACCCTAGCTTCATGTCTACACCCGGTTCAACACGAACCCTAGCCTTAACACAATCCTAGCTTCATGTCTACACCCGGTTCAACACGAACCCTAGCCTTATAACACAACCCTAGCTTCATGTCTACACCCGGTTCAACACGAACCCTAGCCTTAACACAATCCTAGCTTCATGTCTACACCCGGTTCAACACGAACCCTAGCCTTATAACACAACCCTAGCTTCATGTCTACACCCGGTTCAACACGAACCCTAGCCTTATAACACAACCCTAGCATCATGTCTACACCCGGTTCAACACGAACCCTAGCCTTAACACAACCCTAGCTTCACGTCTACACCCGGTTCAACACGAACCCTAGCCTTATAACACAATCCTAGCTTCATGTCTACACCCGGTTCAACACGAACCCTAGCCTTAACACAACCCTAGCTTCATGTCTACACCCGGTTCAACACGAACCCTAGCCTTAACACAACCCTAGCTTCATGTCTACACCCGGTTCAACACGAACCCTAGCCTTATAACACAACCCTAGCTTCATGTCTACACCCGGTTCAACACGAACCCTAGCCTTAACACAACCCTAGCTTCATGTCTACACCCGGTTCAACACGAACCCTAGCCTTATAACACAACCCTAGCTTCATGTCTACACCCGGTTCAACACGAACCCTAGCCTTAACACAACCCTAGCTTCATGTCTACACCCGGTTCAACACGAACCCTAGCCTTATAACACAACCCTAGCTTCATGTCTACACCCGGTTCAACACGAACCCTAGCCTTATAACACAACCCTAGCTTCATGTCTACACCCGGTTCAACACGAACCCTAGCCTTATAACACAACCCTAGCTTCATGTCTACACCCGGTTCAACACGAACCCTAGCCTTAACACAACCCTAGCTTCATGTCTACACCCGGTTCAACACGAACCCTAGCCTTATAACACAACCCTAGCTTCATGTCTACACCCGGTTCAACACGAACCCTAGCCTTATAACACAACCCTAGCTTCATGTCTACACCCGGTTCAACACGAACCCTAGCCTTAACACAACCCTAGCTTCATGTCTACACCCGGTTCAACACGAACCCTAGCCTTATAACACAACCCTAGCTTCATGTCTACACCCGGTTCAACACGAACCCTAGCCTTAACACAACCCTAGCTTCATGTCCACAACCTGGTTTAACCTGAACTCTAGCCTCAACCCAAATTTGGCATAACCCTAACTCTAAATCCAGAGTATTGCATTTGCAGAGTACTGAAACAGCAAGAGAGTCTTGTTTGTTTCAAAATCATAGCATGCTCTGATGTTTCATGGATATTGCGAGCTTTTAGAAAGAGGCGTTCAATCAAGAGCCTTGAATTAATAAATTAAGAATGGCAAGCGAGCTCAGAGAGATTTTTATTTGTTGGGTTCTTGCATTTGTTTAGAGCCATAAATGAACATAATCATCATCATTTTGTTTTTACAACCTTGATAAAATAGATTACGGTTTATGGCTTTATTTGAGTGGTATATATACATGGTATATACATAACAACTTGAAATACTATTTACAAAATCAGAGTAATAAAATGAGAATACACCAGGAAACAGAACACCAAACACAGACCTCTCATGGGAAATAACTTTAATTAAATAAGAAGAGTATAGTACAAAAATAATGGGTATCAGAATAAAAACGTCTATAACAACAATGTCAACAACATCAACAATAACAAAAAGTTAATTGATTATGATTTGCCCTCAAAAATAAATAAATAAATACAACAAATAGATAGAGCTGCAACAATCTCTTCGAATGAAGTGAGATAAATGATGAGTCCATAAAGCAAACATATTAAGTAAAGATTTCACCTCAACGCCACTCCATCCTGGTCAGCATAGCCATAGTTAAGGTGTATGGTGTTGCTAAGACCCATGTTTGACTGACAGAGTGAGTCCATAAAGGCTTCCCTGCAGATAGATGACGTGTGTTACCATGGTGTTAACATGTAGCTACCTATGGATCTCCCAGTTACTTCCAATGGAATGAAAAATGCTACCATCTGAAGTACTGTAGTTGGTTAGTTATTATTTAGTTGTATATGGTTTGGCTGCAATGTAGAACACAGTACTCCAAGACAAAATGATTGTGTGTTAAATATGTCCCATGGAAACATTTTTATTATGAGATGATTGTAAAAGAGAATGGGCTTCATGTCACACACTTGTTTTCATTTAGCCATGATTCAGATGGGGTTGAAAGGGTGGAATGGCAGCAGATATTCTGGAAGACAACCGCTTCAACTCAAAGCTATCTGTTCTCACAGAGAAGTGTATATACAGTAACAGTCAGATCTCCATTTCCATGGTATAACACAGTAGTTATTTTGTTAACGCAGAGGGGGGGAGGGGGGAGCTGAAGGACAAGCAATGTTCAAAGTGGGATTATGAAAAAATTTAAACTCGAGAAAAGTCAAATCCATGTCAGTTTGGAAAGATCACATGCTTCTGAAAGCGCAGAGTTTGGAAGCACAAGGATGTCTTATCCCTGAAGAAGTTTGTGGGGAGTTATGAAGCGGATAGAACTACTTATGAGGACATAAACAAGTACATGGTCTGGGAGGGAGGGAGGAGTCCATGTCCTTCTTAGTGTCTCTTGGTGCTGTTCTGAAGTGGGCGTTTAAACAAGGGGTGCAATCCAAATGGAACCACATTTCCTATATAGCGCTACTTTTAACCAGAGTAGTGCACTTTAGGAAATACATTTAAATACAGCACTTCTCCATTAGGATAACCTCTGATTCTTACGAATTCTAAATGTGTTTAGAAACAATACTCTTCCTCCTGCAACAAATATCTGTAAGCCTACCAAAACACTTGTGTGTACATCATGGTGTAGCATCTGCAGTGGTGATCGAACAATGATCCATGTCTTTAACATTCCTATTGCACAGACATTTTGCTTTAATTGTACAACGTAAATTGATTGAATGCGTGCCTGTCTGTGCCTGTTAAAGGCAAATATTGGCCCATATTGCAGAAGTAAGCAACTACTCTATGTTCAGTGGGGCTGGATCCTTACTTCTTCACAAGGAAGACCTACATCTTTTTGCTTTAGTGGAGCGTTTTAGACAAAGTAGAGTTATCGGTTCAGTCGTTTCTGGCAGGATAAATATGGAACCTGTGCCAAACGAGATTTTTGGCAGGGTGCGTTATAGAGCAGTGGACTAAACAGCCGACAATGCGCCTTTTAAAGGCATTGTCCCCAGACATTCACATAGACTGTGCATGTCAGGTTAAGCACAAATGACCTTTAAAAAGTCTGTTAAAGTACGCTGTTCTTTAACGCGTCTTGAATTGAATCCTTGCTCATGTATGCCAACTCAGTTTATAGTATATCAAAGGTGGATGGATCGTATTACTTATTTACTCTTTCAGCAGTATTAAATAGCAGCTCAGTTTAGAACTTCATTGTTAATGGCGCAGTCACAGGCTGCCTATATAATGCTGTTATAATGGCATTATTCCTGACAAATGTTTCACTACGTAAAACAGTCTGATAATGGATCAAACACATGTAAAACATTTTACTCTTGGTTGAGATTCTTCGCATTTCATTGTACATAACACACACTACTAGGTAATGTCTGGTCATAAGTGTAATATAATGGCTGTTGTCATGATCTGCCACTCTCTGTTACGTCACACGTGTTACAGTAGGTTGTGAAACAGTACACTATATGGCAGCTTCAGAGAAAGTGTGAACTTGTTTTCTCCTGTCAGAAGCTCATTGACATGGTAATAGCTAGTGTGGAGACCATGCAATAAGTCTCACTCACATCCTTCCATTCATACCCACACTTTTTTTTATTTAACTTAAAATTACATGATATATAACATCTAACAAAGCACAACAGTTAAAAAAAGAACATAACTGAAAACAGGGAAGTCTATTATAGTCGATCCCCACATTGCGACACATTTAGTGGGCAGTAAAATGTGGTTGTTTTCTGGCATTAATGGCTGCCCAGTTTTCCACGACTGAAACATGTCCACATCCAGGACAGACTTGAAAAACCCGATACCAGCCACTTCTTGGGGCTGACCTCAGGAGCCCGGTTCAATTATTTAACAACAATTCTCCAGACCATGGTGATTATCCAGACCATGGTGATCGTGTGGCTGTCTCGAACGAGGTGTTATTTTCCCATGCGTCTCGTCAGTGTGTGTGTGTGTGTGTGTACATTTGAGTTGAGCTGGTCTGTCGTCAGATGCTTGTTGCTTGGAGAACAACAGTGCCCAATTCTCAGTCTAGTTCCACAAATGATGTGTGTGAACATCAGTCAACCTGAGGGTGAGTTTTCCAGCAGTACTAACAGAATCTCAGCAAAGTAGACAGGGTCAGCAGAGAGAGCGGTATGTGTGGAAGAGGGAAGGAGGTACTTCAACTTGGTCTGCCTTATGGGCTGGGCCACCATTACAAGGAGGGATGGACGTGCATCATTAGCCGTGATTTAAAGGGTGTCGGTTGGTCCATCTCTCCCTCTGCTCCCCTATCTGTCCCTGGGTCCTAGCCCTGGCTGCCACAGGAGGACAGGCTGTCGTAGAGGGAGTCACTGAGGGATTCAGGCGTCTCTCTCAGGGACAGGAGGTCCTCTGGTCTCTCCTTCACCAGCTCCAGCCCTCCGTCCTTCCCTACCTCCGAGGTGCTGGGCGTCCGCCCCTTACCCCGCCGGCTGAGCCCTGTCTGGAGTGGCAGGGGGAGGCTGCCTGGGTCAGTGGCCAGGGGGCGCTGGGGGGCACACTGTTTCAAACTCTTGGGGGAGAGGAAAGGTGGGCACATGAAGAAGGGGGAGGGTGGATGGGAATAGGGGAGGATATGGATGGTAGGGAGGGACAGGGGGACAGAATGATGCTATAGTTAGTTATTTTAGGACGACGTGAGATTTAACAGGTTCTAGGGCAACACGTGCACCGTTGCATTTATATCTGTGACTTCAAGAAATGCTTTTGTCATGTGAAGGAAAATGTTATGTTTGTGCTTTCCTAATAACCAATTCGACTGGGTTCATGCAAGTGATTGATTGATAATGCAATTTTGCAGTATGCCCAGAACATTGTTTTGAGGACCGAAAGGGGTGTCTCAGTTTCAAGGTCTCAGCTTGGAGAGAAGAAGCCTCGTATTGGGGTATTGGTTGGTCACATACATGATGCAAATGTTAATGAATAATAAATTATGAATGATAAATAAGCTAAATCATGCAAATATAACTTGTCTGTGTAAGCAGTATAAGAGAACTAACGGGACTGCCCCAGGGGAGCTTCTGACAGACGTGCACTACTTGGTGCATTAAGTTTGTTGGAACCTCCCCAGCTTTCTGATAATAAAGAATGATTCATTTAATATTGACTTCAGGTGTCCCTGGTGGTAATTTCCACGACAGTCTGTAACCATGCTTCCATTCAACCATTTTTATGCGAGTAAAGTACCTGTTGAATAAAAAAAACCTCACAACAGGCCTAATGGAAACAGACGTTGTTGGTAAACTTTCCTAAATGTCAACAAAACTATACTGAACAAAATATAAATGCAACATGCATCAATTCCAACATTTTTTTCTGAGTTACAGTTCATATAAGGAAATCAGTCAACTCCTCAGTTTCATCAGCTGTCCGGGTGGCTGGTCTCATGTGGGAGTCCATGGTTACACGTGGTCTGCGGTTTTGAGGCCGATTGGACGTAATGCTAAATTCTCTAATACAACGTTGGAGGCGGCTTACGGTAGATAAATTAACATAAAATTCTCTGGCAACCGCTCTGGTGGACATTCCTGCAGTCAACATGCCAATTGCATGCTCCCTCAAAACTTGAGACATCTGTGGCATTGTGTTGTGTGACAAAACTACACATTTTAGAGTGGCCTTTTATTGTTCCCAGCACAAGGTGCATGTGTGTAATGATCATGCTGTTAAATCAGCTTCTTGATATGCCACACCTGTCAGGTGGATGGATTATCTTGGCAAAGGAGAAATGCTCACTAACAGGGATGTAAACAAATTTGTGCACAAAATTTGAGAGAAATAAGCTTTGAACATATGGAACATTTCTAGGATATTTTATTTCAGCTCATGAAACATGGGACCTACACTTTACATGTTGCATTGATATTTTTGTTCAGTATAAATACATTTGACAAGGGTGGATAATTTTTTTGTCTGTGAAATAGATCATGTGACAAAATGGTAGTGAAAACAGTTTTTTTGGGATAGAATATTGTTGATTTTGCAATTGTTGATATAACAACCATCATATCGGGGGTCATTTGCAGTCATGCAATGCTTTTTTGTGTGTTCCTCTCACTACGACATGGAAAAGCATGCACAGTTTATTAGGCTACCGATTAAATAAGTTCTGCTGAATTTCACAGGGTGGTGAATGTGCACGGTGATAAGTTTGATGTTCCTTTCCAATAAATATCGAAGGCTTTAACCCTTTACACTCGTGAGAATTGGCCTATATGGATAGGGCTACATTGAAATGTTTCTTATAGAAGAAATATGAAATGCATAACCATGTTAGCAATTGAAAGGGACAGTTTGGAGATAATGGGAAAATTATTAGATCAAAAGGTACGAATACAGCAGTTCACTTGAAAGACTGAATCCAAAAATTACACAATTGATTTTATATTCCTTTTACATTTACTGTACTTTGCCCCATTTGTTTATAAATACTCTGGATACATTCAGTAGCATGATAAGACTATTCCTGGAAAATGTGGGTTAGGTCCAACATAAGACAAAAAATGACAAGGGTTTGAGTGAGAGGACTAACTGGCGTCTCCAAGTGGCCACACCTCTCCAAACTGTGTACAGTTTCTACGTCATTTCAATGCACTTTAATGACTCAAAGAAGTCTTCAACTATAAGGTACTTTTGTTTTGTTTTTAGCTCTCCTAAGTGGTGCCGTTAAGGATCTAGAGCAAGCACACTTGTAGTTGTTTCATTTTGAAGACAACCCTGTACCCCCGCCATCACACAATTACTGTTGTTGTTTACGCAATCCAAAAACAGTCCATTATAAATAGCAATCTGGGTCAGGTGGGCATGATTTGAAAGGTTGTTCTATTTCCAACATGACTAACTAAGTTATAAAACATGATCTTACAGTGTTAGGCTTCACAAGGCAGTTCAGAGAAACAGATGGTAATGTTGGTGGGTATAGAAAGGAGTCGTGTGCATTCAGGTTTGTGTGCTGCAGCAGATTCTCTTAACCAAACAGACTCATTCTGTTCAGAACAACCCAGGGTATGACGACATGTCATCTTGTAACTGTACATTAGACATAGTGATCATAAACATTTGACACTGTATAGGTATAGGAGTTTTATGATTTGGAAATGTGAAGTACACATTTGGACTCACGGGTCTTTGGCTTGCTTGTATTTATCTTTCAAAATACATTGAGTCATCTTAATTAACATTTCCCGCACACAGACATATTTTTTTGTTGTTGCAAAAGTTGCCCAATTACCGAGAGGGATGGGGGCAACTTGTTGTCGCGCACGGTGCTCAAGTTCACAACGGCTGCCAGGAAAAACCCATACAGTGCTGTGAAGTGCAGAGCCAGAACTCTGATGTCATGTATAGCATGTTACTGTACAGCCACTACATTCCAATTTAGGCGCTTATTAGTGCCCAAATCTGCCTACTGCCACTGTAAAGGGTTCATTTGTATGCTGGTGACATGATGATCGGTGCTTAGCTGCTAATTGACAAATTAAAATGATTAGCTTTTATTCATAATCTCATCATGTACCCTCTACACTGTATCAATGAGCTGTTTGCTAGAGTACCTGTGCCAATTGGGCACATTTGCTGTTTTCGCAGGACTTTTTATGCCAAATGGGATGGAAACAAATATAACTTCAGTTTTTTAATTCTGTAAATTAAAAGTTATGCGAGTTATACTTATGTGCACTACATCATTACGCACAGGTCTTCATTCGTAACAAGCCAGTTTGATGGAAACACTGCTGCTGTTAAAATGCACATATTTCTTTGTGCACTCTTTCCCCTCAATAAACTTCAAATTTCTCAAAAAAAGGGAGAACTTGGCATTAAAAGCTGTGGACTTTCTGTCCATTTCAGTTCCAGTCTGCCATTAACGCAGCCCATTCAAAGGGAGAGAGTCAAAAACAAGTTAGTCAAAACCCATTCTCCCTCTCGTTTTCAAGGCAACACCCCCATACCCGAGAAAAGGCAGGAGCTCTCACTCACTCACTCACTCACTCACTCACTCACTCACTCACTCACTCACTCACTCACTCACTCACTCACTCACTCACTCACTCACTCACTCACCTCACTCACCTCACTCACCTCACTCACTCACTCACCTCACTCACCTCACTCACCTCACTCACCTCACTCACAATGCTAATGGGACTCTGGTCTTAAGTGCTGACAAGGGATGACAACTGACAGGCGACAGTAATCAAGGCCCCTATCAGCCTTATCTCTTAAAATATGAATAAAGAGCTGCGCTTTCATCATTTGAACTTAGATGAAAAAGATGTTGCATGTCAGCACAGAGTAAATGGATGTGGTCTTCTTCGAAAGTTCTCATTAGGATGGAGATGATTCTCTGACTTACTCACCCTTCTGGATGGGGTCCCCAGGTCTCCCTGCACATCCAGGTAAACATCAGTGGCTCCCGCAGAGCCTTTCAGATTGGGAAAGGTCCAGTTCTTGGTGATGGGATTTTGCATATGAGCTCCATAGGCATCTATGTCTGCATAAGAGCAAATTAAATTCAAAATGGAAAAGAAAGTGTACCTCAGGTGTTTTGTTGAAGGTTTAAGCTTGTGTGTATAGTTGGTTCAGTTTTAATGAGCCACAAAATATTGGTTTTGCAGGATTTATCATTATATTAACACAACTGATAAAATATGAACTTTCTCCATATTTAAACAATTCTTTGTAAAATGTCAGCATTGAAATGGTCTACATGGGAACACAACAAGTCCTATGGTAATACAAAGTCCAAGCTTACCCTCGTGGATTGTACTGGACAGGTGCATGTTGGTACCTTTTCCCTCCAGCCCTGAGCCATACAGGACAAACGGGTTGACTTCGTCCAGAGATGACAGCTCTCTCTCCAGTGTATGGGCCTTACGCGGAACCTTCATCATGGCCCCATGTTTCCCCTGGGAGCAAGAAAACCCTTGCTCTCCCTGTGGCTTCCCCTTAGGGATGCTCTTCCCTGCCATGCTACTGGCGTAGTCTGGCATGGGGAACGTGCCGATGCCACTGTCGAGGGTGCGCATGGAGGCCCCAGAACCTAAACAGTGAGGAAGGAACAATCAAGTAAGACCAGAGTCAGAGCTACTCAAAGAAAATAGACGACTGGCATTATTATGACTCAGCAGCATACTACTTTCACCTGTAAAGTGCTGAGAACTAATGGACTCTGCCAAGCTCTCTTCTGATGTGACCTCATCCTTGCCGATCATAACTGAACCCTGAAACAGCAAGGGTTAATGACAATCATATATATCACTGACACTACATGTGTAGTTTATTCATCTTTCTATAGTGTATCAGAGGAATACGACAGAGAGAAAAGAGTTTACCTGGTCCATCTCATCCCTGCTCTTGGTGTGGCTGATCCCGTTCCTCTGGTGACTGAAGTTGGGCCGCGACCTCTTAGAGTCAAAGGAGAGGCGTCTGTGTGTCATTCCAAAGGTGGTAGGTATAGCTCCCCTCTCTTCCACCCTGTTTCCAGAACAAGACGTCGAGGGACTTAAGAAGGAAGACGTTACAACAAACTCATAGGGGAACTAGCTTTCGACTTAAACTCCATTTACAAATCCAATTTGATCAGATATAAATCATACGAGAAAGAGTTTACCCTCTGGCCAAGTTTTATCATTATCTTATGATCACAAATTTAGTACACTGACAGCCCCAGTCTAATATATCCTAGACAGGGTTTGGATGTATGTAATTAATTCTCAGGTAAATGATCAGGTTAGTTAGGAATACATATCATTATTACCTGTTGAGGAGCTGCTGCATGAAGTTCTCTGCGGTCATTCCTCTGTACATGAGTGACAGTTGGCCCTGGGCCTGGTCCATCACCACCTCACAAGAGTGGCCTCTGCCAGAGCGGTCCATCCCGACCCTGTTCACATATGCCCGCTCCTCTTCCAGCGCCTTCCGCAGGTCCTCTGCCTTCTCCATCAGCTTGGAGATGTTCAGGCTCTCCACCACCTTCTGGGGACCACCTGTCTTAGGGTCCTTAGCCCCTCCGCCAGAGGCAGACGATGACGAAAGAGATGAGGACATGTTGATCTTGAACTTGGACACTTCCGGTTTGCGGCTGAGGGCGGGCAGCTTGCTCTTCCTCAGGCCGAACCAGCTGGCGATGCCATTGGAGGCCTTCTGCTTTGGCTCGGCCACCTGGCCACGGTCCTGCAGCTTCAGCATGTTTTCCTCGATGCCACGCATTACCTTCTGCTCAATGGCAGACTGGAGCATGGGTGGGCCAGACGAGTACGGCTTTTTGTCCTCTTTTGCGATGGCTTCAGTAGACGGCCGCGGTGGCAGAGGAGGAGGAGGCGGGAAGCTCTCTGCATGGCCAAAGGTCTTCTTCTTGCCGGCCGGGAGCTTGGTTTTGTCCTCCGGCCGAAGTGGGTTTCTCTGAGCCAGGGCACGGTCCTCAGGAATGGGTTTGACCCCTCTGGGATAAGAGGAAGCTTGACCAACCTTTGAAGGGGACTTTGACAGGACTTTAGTGGGGCTGTTTAGTGGGCTGGGGGTAGTTTTACTGTGGTGGCTCTGGGTGATGGGGCATTTGCCATAGCTCCGCACCACTGGAGGAGTCTCTGTGTTGGAGGATGATGTGCCCATCTTGATCTTTGGACCCTCTGCTTTTGCTACATATATCCTGGGAGAAAACGGTGTCTCCTGCTCTCCCTTGGGTATCAATGATGGGGTGGCTGAGGATTTGGTGCCCGATTCATGTATTGGACCTATCACCTTAGTGTGACTGCCGAGGCTGGTTTTGGGGTAGGGCTTCCCATCCAGGGAATCAGTGGATTTCTGATTTCTGTGCAGCTCTGCTCCAGTTCTCTCACCTTGCCTTTCAGCGGTCTTGCTTTTCTCAATATTGTTGGTGGGTGGTTTACCTAGGTTACTTTGTGCATCCTTCTTGTCCACGGACTGTGCACCTACTGGCAGATCTTCTGTGCTCTTCAGTTTCCCCAAAGCAGCCAGGCGCTCTTTGAAGGGGTGGTGACTGGACTCACTCTGGGGATTGCCCTGCACCAGTCTCTTGGGGTCACCTCGCCTGGCTGAAGACTGGGTTGGCTGGGCAGGTTCACAGTTCTGTTGGCTGGGCTCCGGAGCTGCACGGTGCTCCTGGTGCCTGTCCCTCATGCTGGAGTAGGGGTGACTACTGTGTGCTTTACTGGCGGCGGAGGAGGACGAGGAGGGGAGGCTGAAGTGTTGGTTTGGCTTGTGCCAGACGGGGCTTTCTGAGTCAGTGTCCTGGTCAGAGAAGTCCTGGTCAGCCGTCCCTGGGGACGAGTCAGGGTGTTGTGAAGACGGGGGGCTGAGGTTGTTCTCATCTTGCCGACACTGCTTCTCTACAGGACCCTCGGGTTGGGGGTAACGGAGGTACTGGGACGTCTTAAGACCCTCCAGGAACTGGGGTGTCCCATCTGAGGGGCAGACATTCTCGTATTGGGGCACCTTCTGAGAGCCCCTTTGTGCATGAGAGGAGGTGGAGGGGGGGGCCTTTGTGCTGACACTGGGTTTGGGCGCAAAGTGGCTGCTGAAAGCAATCTCCTTGGCCATGGGAGGGGGGTCCACAATGTCCTCTGATTTGGGTGGGGAGGTGGGGGCGGAGTGTGTGGCAGGGTAGGGGTCTGTTTTGGAGGAGGATGAAGATGGCTGCTTCTCCCGCTCCGTGGTGGTGGCTTTGCGGGTCAGGACGGGAGAGTGGTACACCTCATAGTTGTTGTTGTTCCTGCAGGGGATCTTGGAGCTGCGGGTGAGCTGGGGACTTAGACGGAGGGGGTTGCCTGGTTGTGCCTGGTTGATCCCCGGAGGGCTCTTCAGGAACTTGAGCAGCCGGGACGGGGAGGAGATAGGGGAGGACTTGACTTCACTCAGACCTGAGGAGGGAGAGGTGGGGCTGAGTGCAAGCTTGCTCTTCCCAGAGGGAGGCAGGGCCTGAGCTGAGCTGTTCCTCTCAGGCACTGGGGCTGGAGAGTAAGATTCCACCGCCACCTTCTTGGAGACAGACGTTTCATTGGAGGAGAAGTAGAGCCCGTTGCAGATCTGATCACTCACTTCCTGCTCCTTGGAATACCCTGGTTCCGTCTCAACATGGTCTGTGTGTGAGGTAGAAGAGTGCAGGCTGTTGTTCACATTGTGCGCCGCTGCCTCTACTTCCAGGTAGCAGCACTCTTCCGGACTGTCCTCGTTCTGGCTCTGCGATGTTGTCATGACAGCCTTTATGTGCTTTATATCCTCACCGTGAGAGGGCTGTACCTCCGCCCGAGGCGGAGGTTTGCCGAACGGATGCTTGTCTGTGTGTTTTTGTAACTTCCTGGGCTCCTGCCCTAGCATCCCGTTGAGGTTGGCTTGGATTAGCAAGGAGAGGAAAGGATCAGAAGAACCCAGACCTTCTGGAGTGCGCTCTAGAAAGTCCAAAGCTGTTTTGTGCATGTAGCACTGGTTTGTGCTGTCAGCAGAGAGGAGGTGGGAAACAGCCGCTGCCTGGGGAGGGCTTGTGCTCTGTGCCGATGCCCCCTGGTCCTCTGCACAGGCATGCCTGTTAAGGATCTCCACTCTGGCCTGGTGTGAGGCACCGTGGCCCTGGGCACACTTCAGCAGGCTGTCCAGGCTGCTCTTCTGGGAGAGTATGTGGCAGGACTGACAGCCCCCGTGTTGTTGTTGCTGATGCTGGGCATGGTCCTCCTGGAGAGCCCCTTCTCCATTGGCATAATCGTGAAAGTCCGAGTCAGAGCTGGAGTGGCGGCAGCGTGACAATGAGTGTGCCACCAGGCGCTGTGGGGCAGGTAACGCCTCAGAGGACATCAGGGATATCTGGTCTCTCTCCATGGAGACCAGCGCCTGGCCCAGGTCATGGTGGGGGGACAGGCAGGAGGAGGGGTGGAACTTGAGTGGGTCTGACTCCTCCAGCTTGCGTAGGACCTCTAGGATGTGTGCTTTCTTCTTGAAAAATGGAGACAAGGCCTCCATGGAGGTGGCAGGGGCCCGGGCCGATGCGGCTGACCCGTTCTGTGTGCGATCCCCATTGCTCTGCATTAACAAGGACATCAGGATGGAACTTTGTTACATCTTCATCAAACAACAAACTAAGAACAACACTTCAAGTTAAGTACAGTACGGCTGCAATCTGAAGAAGTGCACAATGCCTCCAACATCTAACACATTGCATGCACAGTGCACCAGGAGTTATATGCCTTGATTTCATGCGGACACTCGATTGTGGAGGTTCCTTTTTACTCTGTTTTTTCTTGGATAAGTAATGACTTTTTGAGAGGGCCTGCAACTCATGTTTTAAGTGAATGTACTTGTTTCAAGTTAACAGTCCAAGTCACCAATGACTATGTCACAGCAACAGAGGACATCCTGAGAATTCTGAGCGCCCTAGTCCTGACAGTGGGAGGACTAAATGAACGACAGATTGGGAAGGAGAGAAGAGTGGAGAGGCGACTGAAGCTACTTTGGTTACACATGGCCTGCCAACCTTAGGAAGCGGTCTTTATCTTTAATTAAAGATGCAATTAATTCTGTAATCAGTGAGAAAATGTATTCTGCTCTCTTCCGCCCTCCTCATTACCTCTTCCTGAAAGGTGGCAATTAGAGGTCGACACAGGAGTGAAAATTATTTCCCCCCCCACGTACTATCCTAATCCCGCAACAGTTCTATAACCACGGAACTTTACAGTCCCGTCCTGATAAAAATCGCTCCCATCCTGTGCAGAAATCAGAAATAACTCTTCCATTAGCTGCTTGGCTGTCTTCCCTCTGAGTGTGAGTAGCCACCCACCTAGCACATAACATTCAGAGAACCATATGTTTCTTAGAGCTTGGTGAAAGTGTGGTTGTCATATGGTTATTCTACATACAACCTTCCCACAACTTTCTGGGAATGGTGCAAGATAGTGGCTTTGGAACATTCTCAGCACATTTATAGAACTTTACAAAAAAAAAAAAAATATATATATTTTTTTTTGTTGTTGTTTTGTTTTGTTATTTCATTACTTTAACAGAACGATTCCTAAAAACATGGTTACATTTCATTCACATTTAGGTAACGCTCTATGAACATTCTCTAACTGGTTTGGCATTGGGAATGTTCTCAAATTGTTCCAAGAATGTTAACACAAACAACGTTCTTCTGTGGGAATTTCAGTACTTCGAGAACGTTAAGAAAATGTCCCATAAAAACCACAAGAAAACCTTTAACGTTCAGAGAATGTTCTAAGAATGTTATTTAAAAACATATACATTCCATTCTCAGCATCAACAAAACTCTCCATCCTCTATCTTGTTAAGTGTGTTGACTGTGCCCACTAATTGGCCACACCTGATCTTAATGAGTGCTTGTTTCCTTTGAAATGGTATTGGTAAAAAAAAACATGGCGCAGAGGACTAATTCCATGGATAGAGAACAGAAGATAACTTTTTCACATTGGGTGTTGCATACATTTGATTATTAAATAAATGAAAAAAGTATCACATTTTTGGGTTATTTATCTAATATTAGATTTTGGTTGAAGATCTGATAACATTCAGGGTCAAAAAAATATATATGAAAAAAAGAAAATCAGAAAGGGGACAAACGCTTTTTCAGGGCACTGTATATACAATCTGGATGAGAGCTGCACCTGGATCAGTGGAGCTAGGGGGAGTTGGGAGCAGTGCAGAGCTTAGCTGAGGATGTGGGGAGCTGAACTGTATTGGATTCAGTCAGTCAATAAATGTATCTACTCTACCCATGGTTCATTAAGACCACAGAGACAAGGGGCTTCTGCATTACATTAGCTGGTTATCCAAAGCTCTGGAGAGAAGAAATAGCATTTGGATTGAGATGAAGCTAAATAACACTTTTTCAGCTCCCATTATTCCTGTGAGAGCCTTTACATTCTAAAGCAGCATTTCAACAGTGGACTTCACAGGTTAGTGTTAATGGGTTCACTAAAGGGTTATTGCGTTAACTATAAATTGACCCAAAATCTCCCCCTCACTACACTCTTGTGTAACACCCCAGGGATATATGAAGGGTATATACAAAATGCAATCTGAAGACTATGGGATGATGGCTAGGTTGCTTTGAGACCTGGGGCCAGAGAGAAACCAAGGAGGTCTGATGGAAATAAAGGGAGAGAAAGGAGTGCATAGGTTGAGTGTTTGTTCAGAGGGAAACAAAAATCTATATTCAATTTGACACCTCTGTCCCTGCCTGACAATGAAAAACCAATCAGTTTCCCTCAGTGTTGAAATGACTGGTTCTCCCTCTTTCCTTTCTTCCACTTGTTTCTCAGTCATTTGTCAGCAGGAGTCTAGTGCTGCTCATCGGGCAGTGATTACAGCAGCCTATTTTGAGAACATTAGAGGGGCTCGGTGAGAGCCGTTAGGGGTACTTAGGTGAGCGGAGGGGAAAAACAGGTGGAACTTTCACAGCAGAAAATTTCACCGGACGTGCTTGTTGCACCCTCGACAATTACTATGATTATTATTATTTGACCATGCTGGTCATTTACGAACATTTTAACATCTTGACCATGTTCTGTTATAATATCCACCCGGCACAGCCAGAAGAGGACTGGCCACCCCTCATAGCCTGGTTCCTCTCTAGGTTTCTTCCTAGGTTTTTGGCCTTTCTCAGGAGTTTTTCCTTGGGAGTTTTTCCCAGCCACCGTGCTTCTTTCACATGCATTGCTTGCTGTTTGGGGTTTTAGGCTGGGTTTCTGTACAGCACTTTGAGATTTCAGCTGATGTACGAAGGGCTATATAAATAAATTTGATTTGATTTGATTTGAATGGTGGCGCTAGAACATTGAGCAAGCCAAACCCCTTTAAATTATATTGATTTGTGCTTCAATTGATACTGGGAATGGGAATTCCGGACTTGGGGGACCTCCTTGGAACATACAAGTATGAAAATCAACATTGTGATTACTAACAGCAGGGGTCCAAAGCTGGTGAAGCAGAGGTAAACCAAATATGACTTTGCTGAGCTGCATAAGGTGGCACAGAGGGGTGACTGACATTGTGACAGTCTCCTATGTGATAGTGGAATGGGGTTTACGATTGGCTTTGAGATCTGGGTTAAAGGTCACAGTCATAGAGATCCTGTAATTCATATATGTGTGTTATACACTGAGTATACAAAACATTAAGAACTGAATCCAGGTGAAAGCCATGATCCCTTATTGAGGTCACTTGTTAAATCCACTTCAATCAGTGTAGAGGAAGGGGAGCAGACAGGTTAAAGAAAGATTTTTAAGCCTTGAGACAATTGAGACATGGATTGTGTATGTGTGCCATTCAGATGGTGAATGGACGAGACAAAATATTTAAGTGCCTTTGATCAAAGTATGGTAATAGGTGCCAGGTGCACCGGTTTGTGACAAGAACTGCAATGCTGCTGGGGTTTTCACGCTCAACAGTTTCCTGTGTGTATCAAGAATGGTCCACCACCCAAAGGACATCCAGCCAACTTGACCCAACTGTGGGAAGCATTGGAGCCAACATGGGCAAGCATCCCTGTGGGGGGTGCAACTCAATATTAGGAAGGTGTTCTTGTTCCTAATGTTTGGTATACTCAGTGTATATATATCCTACATATATACATTTGTAATTCTATAGTCACAGTGAAGTTTTAGTTGGGGGTTAAGGTTTGTGTGTGGGCTAGCTGCTCACCTCGAGTTCCCCCTGGTTTTTGGACACCAGCAACTTGTCATTGTCCATGGTCAGGGGCTCTGTGCTGGGCTCTGTGCTGTGCTCTGAGACAGACACCAACTGCAACTGGAATGGGAGAGAACAGAGAAAGAAGAATATCAGTAACGGCACCATATCGACTATTGTCATTCTTTGCACCCTCTCCTGATTTCCTTTAACCTGCCTCCTAATAGACAGAGAAAATGGCATTACCGGAGCGGGCCAGCCTCTTTTCATTCCTATCCTAGCGCTGAGTAATTAAAGTGCTTCGGCATTGAGATGGCATCAGGTTTCCTTATAAAATTCATCACAAAGAAAGGTGATGGAGGGGGAAGAGGCATTCACTCCGCATGTGAGGGGAGAAGGTTTTTTCCCCTCACAGGTAAGAGAGGCAAAGAAAGCAACTGAAGAATACAGAAAAACGGAGGCATGGGGAAGAAGGGGGTTGGGGGAGTTGGGGACAGTTTCCATTTACAGTAATAGAATGTGCCACTTTGCCCTCCTGTGAATTACAAGGCAATTTATTTTAGATGAAATGCTGTATTGATATTTCTGCAGCAGATGGCTCCTCTCTCCTATCCCCTCTGCCGTGGAGTGGGTGAAATACTAATAGAAGATAGAGAGAGGGAGTTGGTGTAAACAAAGAGGTGAAAAAAAGAGAGGGAGGGAAAGGGATAGAGATGGGTGGCGTGGGAGAGAGAGGTGCCAAGTGTCATACACTTCAAAGAAGAAGAAAAATGATGACCAAGGTCACTGAACATCTTTATCAAAGACAAGATGATCTCTGCATCTGTTCTTTTGAAGCCAAATTCACGGAAACTTCAGAGTCGTTGTATAATCATCTTTAAGCTCCCGAGTGGTGCAGCGGTCTAAGGCACTGCATCTCAGTGCTAGAGACGTCACTACAGACCCTGGTTCGATCCCTGGCTGTATAACAACTGCCTGTGATAGGGAGTCCGGGGTAGGCCGTCATTGTAAAATAAGAATTTGTTCTTAATTGACTTGCCTAGTTAAATAAAGGTGAAATAAAATTTGACCCCAGTTAAACAATTTAAAGGCAATGCTACCAAATACTAATTGAGTGTTTGTAAACTTCTGACCCACTGGGAATGTGATGAAAGAAATACAATATGAAATAAATAGTTCTCTCTGCTATTATTCTGACATTTCACATTCTTCAAATAAAGTGGTGATCCTAACTGACCTAAGGCAGGGAATTTTTACTAGGATTAAATGTCAGGAATTGTGAAAAACTGAGTTTAAATGTATTTGGCTAAGGTGTATGTAAACTTCCAACTTCAACTGTATATAGACTTTTTCCACTGTATTATTGACTGTTTGTTTATTCCATGTGTAACTATGTTGTTTGTCACACTGCTTTGCTTTATCTTGGCCAGGTCGCAGTTTTAAATAAGAACTTGTTCTCAACTAGTCTACCTGGTTCAATATAGGTGAAATAAAAATAAAATAAATAAAAATGAGTACTGACAGACTGTTGTTAAAAGTGTGACCAAAGAATGGATTTAAGTCTGTCCGTTGGCTCACGGATCATTTTGGGCTGTTAATGAGAATTTGGATATGAATGTTTTTTTCTATCTTTCCTCACATCAGAATGCCCACAAAGAAAATAACGTCTATCCCATCAAATTGGAGAGACTCATTTTTGCCTGTGTGTGTGTGACATGCATATCTAAACCACTGGGGGAGAGGGAGAATCTCTTTTCTGCCTTGCTTGTCTCCTGTTCATTATGATTATATTCAGAACACGATCAAAGTATGGTCCTATGTGTCATCCTGTTTCTGTTTACTACTTAATAAGAACGGTGTTTCTGAGGTAATCTGCTTTCATTTGGTAGGGAGATGAGGAGTTCTCCCACATCTCTGTCACGCTGATCTCATTACTGTTGTTGCTTAGGTGATTGTTGTCAAGGTGAAATGTGGAACTGTTATGTGAAGGCTAGTTTTAGAATTCTATCACATATCCTCCATAGTGAGTAGTGATCTATTCTGTGTTGATATAGTCAGATAGATGTGAGATTGAAATATCACAACGAGGACTATGATGCCTTGCTGTTCTTTGGATTTATTAACCTAAACTGATATCTAATATCAATTGTAAAATAGACTATAGGTTGGAACCTGAAAGCTTCTTGGAGCTCTTACTCTGTCCATTTTGGCCTTGTTGAAAGAAACCAAGGACAAAACCGCTACAGGGTTTTAGAATCCCCTGCTGAGATTTTTATTTAACCTTAATCTGACTTGCCTAGTTAAATAAAGAACACATTCTTATTTTCAATGACGGCCTAGGAACGGGGGTTAACTGCCTTGTTCAGGGGGGATTCGTTTTTGCAACCTTCCGGTTACTAGTCCAACGCTCTAACCACCTGCCTTACATTGCACTCCACGAGGAGCTTGCATGGCAGGCTGACTACCTGTTACGCGAGGGCAGCAAGAAGCCAAGGTAAGTTGCTAGCTAGCATTAAACTTATCTTATAAAAAACGATCAATCTTAACATAATCACTAGTTAACTACACATGGTTGATAATATTACTAGTTTATCTAACGTGTCCTGCGTTGCATATAATCGATGCGGTGCCTGTTAATTTCTCATCGAATCACAGCCTACTTCGACAAACGGGTGATGATTTAACAAGCACATTTGCGAAAAAAGCACTGTCGTTGCACCAATGTACCTAACCATAAACATCAATGCCTTTCTTTAAAATCAATACACAAGTATATATTTTTAAACCTGCATATTTAGTTAATATTGCCTGCTAACATGAATTTGTGTCACTTCTCTAGCGTTCCGTGCAAGCAGTCAGGGTATATACAGCAGTTTGGGCCGCCTGGCTCATTGCGGACTGTGTGAAGT
This sequence comes from Salmo trutta, assembly GCF_901001165.1. NCBI lineage: Eukaryota > Metazoa > Chordata > Actinopteri > Salmoniformes > Salmonidae > Salmo > Salmo trutta. The sequence continues at coordinate 27,398,778 of NC_042972.1, forward strand.
CCATTTATTCCTAACAAAGGCCGTAATTAATTTGCCAGAATTGTACATAATTATGACATAACATTGAAGGTTGTGCAATGTAACAGGAATATTTAGACTTAGGGATGCCACCCGTTAGATAAAATACGGAACGGTTCCATATTTCACTGAAATAATAAACATTTCGTTTTCGAAATGATAGTTTCCAGATTCGACCATATTAATGACCAAAGGCTCCTATTTCTGTGTGTTATTATGTTATAATTAAGTCTATGATTTGATATTTGATAGAGCAGTCTGACTGAGCGATGGTAGGCAGCAGCAGGCTCGTAAGCATTCATTCAAACAGCACCTTCGTGCGTTTTGCCAGCAGCTCTTCGCAATTCTTCAAGCATTGCACTGTTTATGACTTCAAGCCTATCAACTCCCAAGATTAGGCTGGTGTAACCAATGTGAAATGGCTAGCTAGTTAGCGGGTGCGCGCTAATAGCGTTTCAAACGTCACTCGCTCTGAGACTTGGAGCAGTTGTTCCCCTTGCTCTACATGGGTAACGCTGCTTCGAGGGTGGCTGTTGTCGATGTGTTCCTGGTTCGAGCCCAGGTAGGAGCGAGGAGAGGGACGGAAGCTATACTGTTACACTGGCAATACTAAAGTGCCTATAAGAACATCCAATAGTCAAAGGTATATGAAATACAAATCGTATAGAGAGAAATAGTCCTATAATAACTACAACCTAAAACTTCTTACCTGGGAATATTGAAGACTCATGTTAAAAGGAACCACCAGCTTTCATATGTTCTCATGTTCTGAGCAAGGAACTTAAACGTTAGCTTTTTTACATGGCACATATTGCACTTTTACTTTCTTCTCCAACACTTTGTTTTTGCATTATTTAAACCAAATTGAACATGTTTCATTATTTATTTGAGGCTAAATTGATAGTATTTATGTATTATATTAAGTTAAAATAAATGTTAATTCAGTATTGTTGTAATTGTCATTATTACAAATAATATAAAAAATATATATATATAGTTGTAAAAAAAAAATAAAAAATCGGCCGATTAATCGGCAGCGGCCTTTTTTTGGGGGGGTCCTCCAATAATCGGTATCGGTGTTGAAAAATCATAATCGGTCGACCTCTACTTCAGCCGTTTGGAAATTGCTCCCAAGGATGAACTAGACTTGTGGAGGTCTATCATTTTTGGCTGATTTTCCCATGATGTCAAGCAAAGAGGCACTGAGCATGAAGGTAGGCCTTGAAATACATCCATAGGTACACCTCCAATTGACTCAAATTATGTCAATTAGCCTATCATATGCATCTAAAGCCATGACATAATTTTCTGGAATTTTCTAAGCTGTTTAAAGGCACAGTCAACTTGGTGTATGTAAACTTCTGACGCACTGGAATTGTGATACAGTGAATTGTAAGTGAAATAATCTGTCTGTAACCAGTTGTTGGAAAACTTACTTGTGTCATGCACAAAGTAGATGTCCTAACCGACTTGCCAAAACTATAGTTTGTTAACAAGACATTTGTGGAGTGGTTGAAAAACGTTTTAATGACTCCAAACTAAGTGTATGTAAACTTCCGACTTCAACTGTACAGTGTGTGCAAATGAGGTAGGATAAGGGAGGTAAGGCAATAAATAGGCCATTGTGGAAAAATAATTACAATATGGCAATTAAACACTGGAGTGCTAGATGCAAGTAGAGATACTGGGGTGCAAAGGAGCAAAATAAATAAAATAAATAACAGTATGGGAATTAGGTAGTTGGATGGGCTTTTTCCAGATGGGCTATGTACAGGTGCAGTGATCTGTGAGCTGCTCTGACAGCTGGTGCTTAAAGTTAGTGAGGGAGATATGAGACTCCAGCTTCAGTGATTTTTGCAGTTTGTTCCAGTCATTGGCAGCAGAGCACTGGAAGGATAGGCAGCCAAATGAGGAATTGGCTTTGGGGGTGACCAGTGAAATATACCTGCTGGAGCGCGTTCTAAGGGTGGGTGCTGCTATGGTGAACAGTGAGCTGAGATAAGGCGGGGCTTTACCTAGCAAAGACTTATAGATGACCTGGAGCCAGTGGGTTTGGCGGCGAATATGAAGCGAGGGCCAGCTAACGAGAGAATACAGGTCGCAGTGGTGGGTAGTATATGGGGCTTTGATGACAAAACGGATTGCACTGTGATAGACTGCATCCAATTTGCTGATTAGAGTGTTGGAGGCTATTTTGTAAAGGACATCGCCGAAGTCAAGGATTGGTAGGATAGTCAGGTTTACGAGGCTATGTTTGGCAGCATGAGTGAAGGATTCTTTGTTGCGAAATAGGAAGCTGATTCTAGATTTAACTTTGGATTGGAGATGTTTGATGTGAGTCTGGAAGGAGAGTTTACAGTCTAACCAGACACCTAGGTATTTGTAGTTGTCCACATATTCTAAGTCAAAACCGTCCAGAGTAGTGATGCTAGACAGGCGGGCGGGTGTGGGCAGCGATCGGTTGAAGAGCATGCATTCAGTTTTACTTGCATTTAAGAGCAGTTGGAGGCCACTGAAGGAGAGTTGTATGGCATTAAAGCTCGTCTGGAGGTTAGTTAACACAGTGTCCAAAGAAGGGCCAGAAGTATACAGAATGGTGTCGTCTGCGTAGAGGTGGATCAGAGAATCACCAGCAGCAAGAGTGACATCATTAATGTATACAGAGAAGAGAGTCGGCCCGAGAATTGAACCCTGTGGCACCCCCATAGAGACTGCCAGAGGTCCGGACAACAGACCCTCAGATTTGACACACTGAACTCTATCAGAGAAGTAGTTGGTGAACCAGGCGAGGCAGTCATTTGAGAAACCAATGCTGTTGAGTCTGCCGATAAGAATGTGGTGATTGACAGAGTCGAAAGCCTTGGCGATGAATACGGCTGCACAGTATTGTCTCTTATCAATGGCGGTTATGATATCGTTTAGGACCTTGAGCGTGGCTGAGGTGCACCCATGACCAGCTCGGAAACCAGATTGCATAGCGGAGAAGGTACGGTGGGATTCGAAATGGTCGGTGGTCTGTTTGTTAACTTAGCTTTCGAAGACCTTAGAAAGGCAGGGTAGGATAGATATAGGTCTGTAGCAGTTTGGGTCTAGAGTGTCTCCCCTTTGAAGAGGGGGATGACCGCGGCAGCTTTCCAATCTTTGGGGATCTCAGACGATACGAAAGAGAGGTTGAATAGGCTAGTAATAGGGGATGCAACAATTTCGGCGGATAATTAAGTCATGCCTAATTATCCTTTATCTTGTCAAATTCATTACAGTTTTGCAAAAACTAAGCAATTGAAACAAAATGAAAAGCAACTTGTTAATTTATGCGTAATTTCTAAATCTTCACAGAGAAATCTATTTCATGAACACACACACACACACACACACAGAACACATCCTGTACCTGTTGCAGATGGCTGGCCTGGGGGTGTAGTTTCTGGGCAAAGAGCTCAGTCAGGGTTTTGTTCTGTCTCTCCAGGTCAAACACACGCATCTTCAGCTTAATACACTCCTCCCGCAGGTCCTAGAACAAAACACACACACAAAACAAATCATCAAACCTTCCCATTTACACGCGCACGCACGCACGCACGCACTAAACTTGTTGTGTAAAATAACTGCTCATTATCTTGTTAGACTGTTGAGTCTGAACGTCATCGATTCGTCTTCATGAACTATGTCTTACCTTTTGATTCAGAAGGGCCTGTACCACGTGGTTGGCCACCTGAAAAAGATAGAATTAAAGTCATCTTTACTACAGTCTTTGGTCACAAATGGAGAATGATTTTGGAGTCTTAAGAGTAGTAAACTTAGCAGTGTATAAAAGCTGAGAACTTATGTAGTGGTTACAGAGACAGACAAAACATAGTGTGACACTGTCAGGATGACCTTCTCCTTCTCTATATGAAACTCACCTCATCCAGACACCTTTCATAGGCTTCTCTCTGGCTTTCATTCGCAAGGGCCAGGGCTGAATTCTCAGCCTACAAAGGAGAGAGAAAGGACAGAGACATTAGAGAAAAGAGAGAGAGTCCAATTACATACATCTATCGAAAGCATAAATTTGACCACAAAGATCAACCGCGGGAGATTCATCCCCACCCGTCTCATATGATCACAGTGCATTTCAATGTCTACACCTAGAAGAGCAAGCTTCTTTGTGGCCGAGAATGAACAAATCAGTTGATTTCACAATCGTCCCCATGGAGAATTTGACAATACGAAAGAATAAACGAAAGAGCAAAAGATTAGGTAGATCTCCAAAGGGGTTTGATACATCTGAACATGGACCGTTTATAAAAAATATAGATAAATATCCTTGCTGTAATAGGTGTAAACTGGTGAACTCATTAAAAAGAGAATCCTGCCAATGTCTTATTCGCCATGATCAAAGGCGGGAACGTGTCAACACGGCAACTATGAAATCAAAGGTGTGATGGGGGGACTGAAACAAAGGGGAGGAGAGATCAATTCTGAAAGATTGAAATAGGAGGGAAACAGAGACAAGACGCAGAGAGTTAGTAGGAGGAATGAGAAAGAACAACGTGCTGATTGGAATAAAAAGGGAGTGATGCAATAGAGGGAGAGAAGGTGCGAAAGAACAAAACATGTCTTCATAGAAACAGAGGCACCTAAGCCACCAGTGATTGCACATCAAAACAGCAGTCACACATTTAACGCTCCCTCTACAGTGCGTCACAGAAGCTGTGATGGGCCCAAGTGTTCAATGATCAGGGAATGGTGGATGGTGAGGGGAAAAGGAGGACAGGAGACCAAATTATTTTGGCACTATCGATTCCCATCGCAACCGAGCAGAGAAAACAGAGTTTTCGATTTGCTTGTCTACGAGGTTTCGAAGTAGAATAGGAATCAAACAGTCTAGCTTGAGGCTCGATGACTGTCGCTTAGTCAGAAATCATTGCATTCTCAAGTGGAGGGTATGTGTGTGTGTGTAAGATAGAAAGAGGGAGTGTGTGGGCAAGTCAAGCCAGTTCAGTTCAGATGCAACATTGTTTCTAAGATTTTCAGTTTGGACTGTGGATAGCCTACCTCCTAAAGAGATAAACATGCAGAGGTGGAAAAAGTACCGAATTGTCATACTTGAGTAAAAGTAAAGATACCTCAAAGTAAAAATGGAAGTCACCTAGTAAAATACTACTTGAGTAAAAGTCTAAAAGTAGTTGGTTTTAAATATACTTAATTATCAAAAGTAAAGTATAAATCATTTAAAATTCCTTATATTAAGAAATACAGACGTCACAATTATCTCTTTTTTTTATGGCTATCCAGGGGCATGCTCCAACACTCAGACATAATTTACAAATTAAGCATTTGTGTTTAGTGAGTCCGCCAGATCAGAGGCAGTAGGGATGACCAAGGAGGTTCTCTTGATAACTGCGTGAATTGGACCATTTTCCTGTCCTGCTAAGCATTTCGGTGTCAGGGAAAATGTATGGAGTAAAAAGTACATCATTTTCTTTAGGAGTGAAGTAAAAGTTGTCAAAAATATAAAAAGTAAAGTACAGATTCCCCCAAAACCTACTTCAGTTGTACTTTAAAGTATTTTTATTTAAGTACTTTACACCATTGTAAACAAGATACTTTATTGCCATGCAACCGAGGTTGGTGGTATTTGTTTACAGTACTGTAGCTCTGAAGTGACTAATTTACATATATATATATATATATATATATATATATATATATGTTTGTTGTATGAGGTGAGACTGGGATATATATATATATATATATCCCAGTCTCACCTCATACAACAAACATTCACCCACATTCATTTAATGTATACCACAGGAGGTTGGTGGCACCTTAATTGGTGAGGACGGGTTCGTGGTAATGGCTGGAGAGGAATCAGTGGAATGCTATCAAATACATCAAACACATGGTTTCGTTTGATGCCATTTCATTCGCTCTGTTCCAGCAATTATTATGAGTCGTCCTCCCTCAGCAGCCTCCACTGACATATACAGGATTTACATTCACAAATGTGCCAATCAGCTAGAATAGCATCACCACAATTCCTAAATATCAACAATCCATAAAGTCTGGGATACCTAGAGCAGCCATAGGGAGGGGGTGGGGGGGCTAGTGAATGGAGTTCAAGGTTCTGACTGCTGCGGGGGGAAAAACGGTTTTAAAAACATTCCGTTTTGGTGGTCAGTGACCTGTAGCACCTACCAGGTCATTGTATAATCTTATTGAGATTTGGTTCTGCCTCTGATTTGAGCGTGGTGGGGCCCTCAGTGAGCAGAACAAGATGATCACAATGAATATATTTACAGAGATATTACCCAGAGAAACTCCAGCACAGGGAAGAGACGCAGCAGTAATTACAGCCTGATTCACACATCAATACGCAGCTGCGCTAAGGGTGAAGGTGTTTGCATGTGTATACAGTAGGGACAGGGAGAGTGTGTGACATTCATCTTCGTAGAGTGTGTGTATGGAATTGACTGTGTGTGTGTTCATGTGTGTTCATGTATGTGTGTGATCCTAATGTCACGTGTGAAACTCAATCTGTCACTCACCTATCCAATCTGAGAGCAATATGTGTATTACGTTTCAATAGTGTCCTCTATACAAAGTGTGGGCTGGCAAAGGCAGAGGACCTTGGCCTGATTCTGCAACATAAGTGCTGTAAGGCCTCAGCCGAGGGAATTTAACCACAGTAACATTAAGAGCCCTCTCCATCACAGTGGCATGATTATAAACACTAAACACTATTTTCAAACAGGTGCTCTGAGAAAAGTGTTTTAAAGCACTTTCTTTCCCACCTCTCATTCTGCCACTAGGGCTCAGGAGATGATGGCCAGGAGAGCTGGGAGACAAACATTTTTCACAACACCTGAAAAAGTGCCGCAAGGGTCCATTGTGCTGAGTTAGGAGAATTAACACAGGCACTTAAGGCTCTAATAGAAGAGCCTTTTAGATCGCTTTATAAAGCAAAGGCCTAAGAGAAGCTGCAGGTTATTCAGTCGCGTGACATCCGCAGTGCTTAATTTGAGCCGGATCCTGCACCTCTGTTTTGTTTTGGACTGTTTCATTCCGAAACCTACTTGGCTGGATCCGGTAGCTCTCGTGGCATGAAAAAGAATTGTCACTATTTGCAATGTAAAAATTTGAATAAACAGGATCAAAGTTCATTCGAGTTGCCTCTTCGTTAATTCTATTCAGAGACCTACTAAATCAGCACCACCCTCTGAAGGTTCTGAGCCTGCCAGGGTTGGACTTACGTAGCCAAAGCCCCCTGATGGGAGAGCATAATATTTTGAAATAATTTCATACCCCCTTTTCTCCCCAATTTGGTTGTTACAGTCTTGTCCCATTGCTGCAACTCCCATACGGACTCGGGAGAGGCAAAGGTCGAGAGCCATGCGTCCTCCGAAACACGACCCTGCCAAGCCACACTGCTTCTTGACACACTGCTTGCTTAACCCGAAAGCCAGCCGCACCAATGTGTCGGAGGAAACACCGTCCAACTGGCGACCGTGTCAGCGTGCATGCGCCCGGCCCGCCACAGGAGTCGTTACAGCGCAATGGGACAAGGACATCTCGGCCGGCCAAATCCTCCCCTAACCCGGACGACACTGGGCCAATTGTGTGCCATCTCATGGGTCTCCCGGTCGCAGCCTGCTGCGACACATCCTGGGAACGAACCCGGATCTGTAGTGACGCCTCTAGCACTGCGATGCAGTTCCTTAGACCGCAGTGCCATTCGAGAGGCCTGGGTGAGCATAATATACAAGGAATTTCTCAAAGCTACTAATGAGAACCTTGACAACCTTGTACCTAGCCGGTGAGGATTCCGGTGGGGTGACCCCACCCAGGTAGTGGCAGTGCTGGCAACACTAGCTGCAGTAACCCATGGGGAGGGGGTCACACTCAGACAAATCAGAGAGGGGGCAAATTGTGGCCCTGGTGGCACCAAATAATAAAATGTCTGACTGCACAGAGATGCTTGGGAAAATGGTCACAACGGAGGACCAGCGTGTGTGTTTCAGGGGAAGGGGGTATATCTGAGCTCCATCACCTAGGACTTTACATTGGTTAATCAAATCTGACCATTCTTGCTCAATTTTGCATGCCATCTCAAACAGCTACAACTGTATATGCATTTGCACATCAAGTCCTTTCTTGAGTTGGGCTCAAGGATGGAACAACTGTTGAACATCTGAGCTTGTGGTTGTTTGTGGGGGAAGGGTGGGAAGTGTGTATGAGTGTGTGTGTGTGTGTGTGTCCCATATCTGTTGCTATGGGGTAATTATGTTAGGGACAATATAGGATGAATCACAATAATTGTTTGCTAAAATAATAATTACTTGCCAAAAAGGTACATTTTGTAATGGAAATCCTGGTTATATGTAACAATCCTTCACATGAACTGCCTACATTATTACACATATTATTTGTTAATTGTGGAAATTAAGATACCCAAGATTTTTTTTATATATACACAATACCAGTCAAACGTTTGGACACGCCTACTCATTCAAGAGATTTTCTTTATTTGTACTATTTTCTACATTGTAGAATAATAATGAAGACATCAAAACTATGAAATAACATATGGAATCATGTAGTAACCAAACAATTGTTAAACAAATCAAAATATAATATATATATTTCAGACTCTTCAAAGTAGCCACCCTTTGCCTTGATGACAGCTTTGTACACTCTTGGCATTCTCTCAACGAGCTTCATGAGGTAACCACTTTTTTGGTTACTACATGATTCCATATGTGTTATTTCATAGTTTTGATGTCTTCACTATTATTCTACAATGTAGAAAATAGTAAAAATAAAGAAAAACCCTGGAATGAGTAGGTGTGTCCAAACTTTTGACTGTTACTGTATATATTTACCCAAAAATATATGGGGGATTGGAAATTATGCAGACAATTACATTGATGTAAGCTACAATCTATCTGCAATATTACTCTTTTGTCAGGAGCGCATCAGCCATCACCAGCGAATGAGCTGCACATCATTGGGTGAGTCAGTGAAACTGGAAAGCATTTTTAGGACTATAATTTCCTCCTCAGATTGTATCCTACAATATGTCTCCACACAGCTAGGCCTAGGCTATTGATGGATTCAAGACAAAGGTCGTTTTTATTGATCTCAGATTCTCAGTTTGTCAGTGTCAAAGTAGCCTGTCATTTCGATCACTTGTGCAGTATTATGGTGCTTTCAAGACAACTGGCAACTCTGAAAAAACGAGGTTGAATCATGACGTCAGTGATCTTCAGGTCGGAAAGTCTGATCTCTAGAAAGAGGCCAAAGTTCCCCACTTGGAATTCCGAGTTGGATGACCATTAAAAACAAATTTTCCCAGTCAGAGCTAGTTCTCAATTTCCCAGTTGTCTTGAATGCACTGAAGTCGGCGATTTCCCAGCTTCGACTTCCCAGTTGTTTTGAACGCGGCTGTCACGTCCTGACCAGCAGATGGAGCTAGTGTTTTAGTTTTGGGGTCAGGACGTGCCATGTTTGTGTTGGGAATGTTTGTGTGGATGATTGGGACTTCCAATTGAAGGCAGGTGTGTATAGTTGCCTTTGATTGGAAGTCCTATATAGGTGTGTATGTTTTTCTTTGGGGTTGTGGGTGGTTGTTCTTGCACTGCGTTTGCATAGCCTGTGAGACTGTCCATGGTGTGAGTATCATTTATTGTTTTGTTTTCCGGTGGATGCTTTGCCTTTTACCAATTAAAAGAATGAGTGTCCACACTTCCGCTGCGCCTTGGTCCTTCTCTCTCCCGTACGACTTATTCTGTGACAGAACCACCCACCGACACAGGACCAAGCAGCGGAAGAAGGCTGGCGAGGACTGGGAGACCGAGAGGCACCCCCAATAATTTTTTAGGGGGGGGGCACAAGGGCTGTGTGACGGGGCAGGAGCTGCCCGCCAGTCAACAGTCGTCAGAGCTGCCCGCCAGTCAACAGTCGTCGGAGCTGCCCGCCAGTCAACAGTCGTCGGAGCTGCCCGCCAGTCAACAGTCGCCGGAGCTGCCCGCCAGTCAACAGTCGTCGGAGCTGCCCGCCAGTCAACAGTCACCGGAGCTGCCCGCCAGTCAACAGTCGTCGGAGCTGCCCGCCAGTCAACAGTCGTCGGAGCTGCCCGCCAGTCAACAGTCGTCGGAGCTGCCCGCCAGTCAACAGTCGTCGGAGCTGCCCGCCAGTCAACAGTCGTCGGAGCTGCCCGCCAGTCAACAGTCGTCGGAGCTGCCCGCCAGTCAACAGTCGTCGGAGCTGCCCGCCAGTCAACAGTCGTCGGAGCTGCCCGCCAGTCAACAGTCGTCGGAGCTGCCGCCAGTCAACAGTCGTCGGAGCTGCCCGCCAGTCAACAGTCGTCGGAGCTGCCCGCCAGTCAACAGTCGTCGGAGCTGCCCGCCATGCCTGAACAGTCGCCGGAGCGGCCAGACTGCCCTGAACTGCCGGAGCGGCCAGACTTGCCCTGAACTGCCGGAGCGGCCCAGACTGCCCATGAACTGTCACGGAGCGCCAGACCTGCCCAGACTGTCCCGAGCTGCCAGACTGCCCAGACCGTCCCGAGCTGCCAGACTGCCCAGACCGGCCCGAGCTGCCAGACTGCCCAGACCGTCCCGAGCTGCCAGACTGCCCAGACCGTCCCGAGCTGCCAGACTGCCCAGACCGTCCCGAGCTGCCAGACTGCCCAGACCGTCCCGAGCTGCCAGACTGCCCAGACCGTCCCGAGCTGCCAGACTGCCCCCTAGCTGCCAGACTGCCCAGACCGTCCCGAGCTGCCAGACTGCCCAGACCGTCCCGAGCTGCCAGACTGCCCAGACCGCCCCGAGCTGCCAGACTGCCCCGACAGCCAGGAACGGCTTGCACCTGAGCCACCTCCAGGATAGGTGGGTTGGGGAGGGAGGGTGTAGCACAGTGCCGTCGGTGATGGCAGCCACCCTCCCTCCCTTCCCTCCCTTATTGTTTAGGGGTTATTGTTTATGGGGTTTTTGTTGGTGTTTTTCTGTTGGTAGGTGCATTCCGGGGACTGCACCTTGAGGGGGGGGTACTGTCACGTCCTGACCAGCAGATGGAGCTAGTGTTTTAGTTTTGGGGTCAGGACGTGGCATGTTTGTGTTGGGAATGTTTGTGTGGATGATTGGGACTTCCAATTGAAGGCAGGTGTGTATAGTTGCCTTTGATTGGAAGTCCTATATAGGTGTGTATGTTTTTCTTTGGGGTTGTGGGTGGTTGTTCTTGCACTGCGTTTGCATAGCCTGTGAGACTGTCCATGGTGTGAGTATCATTTATTGTTTTGTTTTCCGGTGGATGCTTTGCCTTTTACCAATTAAAAGAATGAGTGTCCACACTTCCGCTGCGCCTTGGTCCTTCTCTCTCCCATACGACTTAATCTGTGACAGCGGCATTAAAAAAATATTATGCTAAAGTCTCCAGTCATGTAAAATGATGTAGAATTGCACTAAATGTGTTTATAAAAAGGCCTAAAATTTCCCAGACCCTAGGCCACACATTTTTTCCCCCATGTGTGCAACTTCTGTAAGTGCCTCTACTCTACTATGCATATGTGATGATTTGTATGCAATGCTTTATTAGAAAGGTGATTTCTTTTTTTTCATGCTTTCCGGTACCTCAGAACTCCCCAGTTTACCCCCCTCTCGCGATCACTTTTTCTTCCGGCACCTCCCGATTTACAAACTAAGCACTGGATATCTGTCTCGGTACTAAGCTGAAAGGAGAGTGGATGCAAGTCATACGAAGTGGCCCCCGACTCGCCAAACATCCCTTCCAAAATACCCTAATCACCAGAAGAAACAAACATTTTTAATTAGTGAAATGATCCTTGACTGACAAAACCATTCAAATCCAATACCATCATTCAGCATATAAAATGACATATTCACTTGCCATGATAGACTCAAAACTGCTTCTTTCACAGGAGGAGGGAGACACCTGGTGGACTATGATACAGTCAGATGCATAGCCATGAAATCATGGTCTGTATGTATCAAGAGTCTCAGAGAGTAGGAGTGCTGATCTAGGAGGTCCTCCCAGTCCATGTAATCTTATTCATTATGACCGAAAAGGCAAAACTGATCCTGATCCACTCCTACACTGAGACACTTGTTTCAGGTTCACATCTATCAAATTGGCATACATTTTGAAATAGTGAAATACAAATTCTACTAACATTAATAATAAAGTACTAGTGATGATATTAATAGTAAATAGTATCATGGCTGCTCCATCCCTAGGATTAATCAAATACTTTAATTATTTGATTGAGTTTGGTTGTTTGGACTGAAGCAGGTGATCGTTTTGACAGGTGCAGCTATCAGTCAAAACAACCAACTGCATCAATCAAATGTTGCAAACGGTTATTCGTTTTCATTGATTGCTTTGTCTGATGCAGCTCTCAGTCTCCAGGGTGTTTTCTCAACTGGATTTGCTCAACTCCTGTGTCCTCTCTTGCCTCCTTTTGAAAAATATCAAAGGTAATCGAGGAGAGGCGGCAAGGAAGGAACATGGACGAAAATGAGACTCTTCCACTTGCAGATCATTCAAAAGTACTGGGTGATGTAATATTGAGTGACTGTTTTAAGCATCGTTATTATTCTGGACCAATTCAGGACCAATCCAAGTTCACCAGACTGTATGCCAATGTGTTGAATGAATTTTCACTCAGGAAAATTACTTTTACAGGGGTGGATCCCAATATAAATGTGTAAAGTGATAAAAACAAAGGAAGTTAGCTGCGCAAGACATTTTATAGATAAAACAATAAGTAGCATATTGTTTTTAAATGTATGCATGCTATTCTCCTCCGACAAAACAAAAACGAATTCAAAGGGGGTATGGCAGATTTCAAAACTCTTCGGTGAAGCACTCTGGTAGGATGCACATGACTATCCTTGATGAAAAGTGGCCATCGAGGAGGGGAAGACACTCTTCCGTTCGCCTAATTGACACTCTCCTCGACCACTTATCGGTTTCTGGGTCACGAAGAAGATAGGACGGAGGAGAGAGGGTGGAAGACGGACTTTTGCCCAAATGAGAAAAGGCGTGTACCCAGAGGGTCAACAGCTCCAGGGGTCAAGACTTGAGCTCTTTCTTAATTAATCCTCTTCTTGTCTCCTTCTCAAAACCCATTGAAGAAGAAGGTCAGAGGGGAGGGACCTTGAACCTTCTCCTCCAATACAGTTGATAAGGAGGTGAGGAGACAGGGTGCGAGGAATCAAAGAAAGACAAAATGAGATATAGCCTAGACGAGCCCTGTATTCCCCCTCCCTGGGCCTCACCTCCAGCTCCTTGAGCCTCTCCAGGAGCTCCCTGCTGCTCTCTGGCTCTTCCAGGTAAGACTCCACATTGCCTTCATCTGACTCAAAGGCTTCATCACACTCCCTCAGCTCTGGCTCCTCAGACTCCATCACCACCTGCGGTGCAGAAAGGACGTCAGGGTTACGGTTAGTAATGGTGTAGGGCAGTGGTTCCCAAACTTTTTAGAGTCCCGTACCCCTCCAAATATTCAACCTCCAGCTGCATAGCCCCTCTAGCACCAGGGGCAGCGCACTCTCAAATGTTTTTTGCCATCATTGTAAGCCTGCCACAGACACTATACGATACATTTATTAAACATAAGAATGAGTGAGTGTTTTTGTCACAACCCAGCTCGTGGGAAGTGATAAAGAGCTCTTATAGGACCAGGGCACAAATAATAATCAATACTTTTGCTCTTTATTTAACCATCTTACATATAAAACCTTATTTGTTCATCGAAATTTGTGAATACCTCACCACAGGTTAATGAGAAGGGTGTGCTTGAAAGGATGCACATAACTCTGCAATGTTGTGTTGTATTGGAGAGAGTCTCAGTCTCAAATCATTTTCCACACACAGTCTGTGCCTGTATTTAGTTTTGCTAGTGAGGGCCGAGAATCCACTCTCACATAGGTACGTGGTTGCAAAAGGCATCAGTGTCTTAACAGCACAATTTGCCAAGGCAGGATACTCTGAGCGCAGCCCAATCCAGAAATCTGGCAATGGCTTCTGATTAAATTCAATTTTCACAGAACCGCTTGTTGCAATTTCAATGACGCTCTCTTGTTCAGATATCAGTAAGTGGACTGGAGGCAGGGCATGAAAGGGATAACGAATCCAGTTGTTTGTGTCATCCGTTTCAGGAAAGTACCTGCGTAATTGCGCACCCAGCTCACTCAGGTGCTTCGCTATATCACATTTGACATTGTCCGTAAGCATGAGTTAATTTGCACACAAAAATATAATTCAATGATGGAAAGACCTGTGTGTTGTCCTTGTTAATGCAGACAGAGAAGAGCGCCAACTTCTTAATCATAGCCTCAATTTTGTCCTGCACATTGAATATAGTTACGGAGAGTCCTTGTAATCCTAGATTCAGATCATTCAGGCGAGAAAAAACATCACCCAGATAGGCCAGTCGTGTGAGAAACGGTCAGACAAGTGAAAATGATGGTCAGTAAAATAAACTTTAAGCCGTCTCTCAATTTAAAAAAACATGTCAATACTTTGCCTCTTTATAACCAGCACATGTTGTATGTTGTAAAAGCGTTACATGGTCGCTGCCCATATCATTGCAGTGCAGAAAATACACGAGAGTTCAGGGGCCTTGCTTTAACAAAGTGTCCAAAACGTCTTTCAAGCTGTCAGGCATTCCCTTGGTAGCAAGAGCTTCTCGGTGGATGCTGCAGTGTACCCAAGTTGCGTCAAGAGCAACTGCCTGCACTCGCGTTACCACTCCACTATGTCTCCCTGTCATGGCTTTTGCAGCATCAGTACAGAACATGAGCAGCAGCTACGTTTGGCTTCATACGGGGCCGTTAGTGGAATTCCCACGAGAGAGTAACGGTTAATTTTGTTTATTTAACCAAGCAAGTCAGTTAAAATTAAATTAAAATAAATCTTCAGGCTAGGGTCCTTCTTTCTCAATTTCCACCTGAGTGACGTGCCCAAGGTTAACTGCCTGTTGCACAGGCCCTGAAGCCAGGGTATGCATATAATTGGTACCATTGGAAAGAAAACACTTTGAAGTTTGTAGAAATGTTAAAATAATGTAGGAGACTATAACACAATAGATATGGTAGGAGAAAATCCAAAGAAAAACCAACCAGATTTATTTTTTTTGAGAGCCCATGCTCTTACAATGGAAAGTATAGGGAAATAATGAAATCTAGCTCCCAGTATGCAATTCCATTGGCTTCCACAGGGTGTCAGCACTCTATGTTCAAGGTTTGAGGCTGGTTTCTTCTAAAACGAGTAAGAATAAGGAGTTTTAGTACTAGGACACACTATTGGAAATTCGTGTTTGGGCTCCCAAGGAAGACAAGACGCACCTGCTAATATCGGTTTTCTATTGAACATACTTCTTTCCGTATGAAATATTATAGTTTGATTACATTTTAGGGTATCTGAGGAGTCAATAGAAACGTATTTTGACTTGTTTTAACAAAGTTTAGCGATAGATTTTTGGATTCCTTTCTCTGCATGTTGAACGAGTGGATTATTCAAAACAATGGCGCCAACTAAACTGACTTTTAGGGATATAAAGAAGGATTTTATCTAACAAAACGACTCTACATGTTATAGCTGGGACCCTTTGGATGACAAATCAGGGGAAGATTTTCAAAGGTAAGTGAATATTTAATCGCTGTTTGTGAATTTATGAAACCTGTGCCGGTGGAAATATATTTTGATGTGGGGCGCCGTCCTCAAACAATCTCATGGCATGCTTTCGCTGTAATGGCTACTGTAAATCGGACAGTGTAGTTAGATTAACAAGAATTTAAGCTTTCAACTGATATAAGACACTTGTATGTACCTACATGTTTAATATCCATAATTCTTATGATTATTTATTTGAATTGCGCGCCCTCCAGTTTCACCGGAAATTGTCCCGCTAGTGGGACGCCTAGCCCTAAGAAGTTTTTTAAGAACAAATTCTTATTTACAATGACGACCTAACAAAAGCCAAAAGACCTCCTGCGGGGACTTACAAAATAAATAAATAAATAAAAATAGGACAAAACACACATCATGACAAGAGAGACAACACTACATAAAGATTGGCCTAAGACAACAACATAGCAAGGCAACAACACATGACAACACAACATGGTAGGAACACAACATTGTACCATGTTTTGTGCTGCTACCAACAATATTGGGCACAGACAACAGCACAAAGGGCACGCAGACAACAGCACAAAGGGCAAGAAGGTAGAGACAACAGTACATCATGCAAAGCAGCCACAACTGTCAGTAAGAGTGTCCATGGTTGAGTCTTTGAATGAAGAGATTGAGATAAAACCATCCAGTTTGAGTGTTTGTTGCAGCTCGTTCCAGTCGCTAGCTGCAGCGAACTGAAAAGACGACCCCCCCAGGGATGTGTTTGCTTTGTGGACCTTTAACAGAATGTGACTGGATGTTAATTATTTGACTAGGCTACCTGTATTTGACATTGTGTTGTTATTTCGCTGAACACTAGGTGGTTAAATGTTATTTTTGGCAGTGAAACGAGGCTACTCAGGCGTTAAAAAAACCTCACTCAAATGTATAGCCCCGTTGGAAAATATAAATGGACTGTTTGAAAATGTGAAGAAAAAAATAAAAATAAAAATGTGAATCTCATTTTTATTTGGCGTACCCCCGACAGCATTGCGCGTTCCCCTTCACCCTACCCCAGTTTGGGAATACCTGGCATTGGGTGAAGTTGCTCCTAGAAGCTAATCCTTTAACATTTTCCAGCTAAGGGGTGAATGGGGCAATCAGCTGTTGAAAAAAGAACAAAGCGTACTGCCTGCCATTGTTTTTCTATGGATGAAGGACTGACCATCCATGATATAAAAATAGTTTTAACCATATTTTGAGGCAGTGTTTGTTTACATTTACTTTGTTTCCAAACATTGGAGTAAAACAAGCTTGTATTTTGGGTTCTGATGGGGTACGACAGTTGAACTAAGATCATGAAGCATTTATAAGTAATATTATTCAAGAATCGATGGATACATATAATTAAATTATAAGTCCAGAAATGGATTAACAACTGCTGATTGCCCCTTTAAGGTTAGCATTGGGAGAGGGGACCTATACCTAGAGGGAAACGTCAACCCGGAGCTTAGTATTGGGGACATGGTCTGGAACACTGTTACCATAGTAAGAGAGAGGTTGGGGACACAGTTGGTAATAATGTCACTCCACACAATAACAACATCTCATGGGGATTTGTCATGGTTTTACACTCTTTCCAGGGTGATAATTAAAAAGAGGCTTTTATATTTTCAACTACATTTCACCTTTCCACTCACTCTGCTTTTGGTAACGGCGACTGTTTTCAATAGTGATAGTGACAATGAAAAGAGGATAAACTGAGATTTAAATGAAGAACGCGGAGGCTGAATTATAAAAAGCTTTACGTATCTATTTTAACACCTCTGAGCACACGTATGGCGATCACATGAATGAAGCAGGGGATGGTCGTCTAGACATTACAGTTTATTTTGCTCTCCAGGTCGACCATGGCTGAGCGAGAGGCGCCGAGACTCATCGCTTGTTGCATCAGAAGCTCTGTGGTTTTACAAAGTCGCCAGACTCAGCCTCGTATGAATCATCCTGATCTCACAAACGTACATTCTGTTTCGCTACACAGATCTGTAACAAAACAGAATGTAAGCTCTTGAGATCAGGATGGTACGTACGAGGCTAAGACCGTGTCCATCAAAGGCTTCAGAGTCCTTTATTTCTAAGCCATCGATCACTATCCTTGTAAAGGTGAGGTCTCATGTAACATAACCATTGATAAGGAAAACAATAAAGGTATTCAGTAGAAAGAACATTAACAGGGCTTCAGTTAGGGATATGTAATGAATGTCGAATGGGAATTATGAAAACAATAGACCTAAAAACACATACAAACAAATAATATATATATTTTAATGGAATAGAGGAAGACTGTCCTTTTGATTCCCTAACACTTCCTAGTCTAGTCCTAGCTCTAAATTTAGGCCCTACTTTGATGTTAAAAAATATAACATTTGTGTCTTTTCTTGGTTGATGCTAAGCGAGTTCCTTGGGACATCCATACCCTCAACCCTAACCCCAGCCCTAACCGTTTTAAATTTCAACTTCAATGGGGTGACGTCAGAGTACCAAGGATCTCACTTAGAATTTTCCGCCTTTTCTCCTCCCCAGTCTTGTGCTTTAGTGGGAAGGCCCGCTCCCTCAGGACATAAACCAATCGCTCTATTGTATCCAGATGATGGGCGGTAAATTAAAGCATATTCCACCCTTATCTAACCTCTTTCTCTGCCCATCCAAAATGACCTATTCAGTACTGGCAGAAGGATCTGAAGAGTGAAGTATGTGGGGTAGACAGCCCTCTTCTGGCCTGTATGGGATTTACATTAGTGATGGTAAAGCCTTATTTCAAATAGCTTTCTTACGAAATGAGTCCCTTTTGCATCCCTTTGATATTTTGAGTAGAAATTGTGCACCAATATTGAATTTTAAAAGCCTGTTATATTTAATGAAGTGCCCTTTAATATCTACGCTCTAAAAAGAAAAGGTTCCTTGAGTATCCTTTAGGGGTTCTTCAAATTGAAACTGTGGGGGAACCCTTATAAGTTCTTCCGAGAACCCTTTAAACGGGTTGTCATAGAACCCCTTTTAATGGATCCTCAAAGAACCTTTTGAAGAACCTTTTGAAGAACCTTTTGGGATTCATTTTTGAACTACCCCCCCATCCCCTATTATTATTATTAATAATAATACATATAACAATGACAATATTTTAGTTCTCAGTGTTTATTATGATTTTAGTGGCAAAGCAGAATAAAAAAAATCTAAATATGAGGTAAACTCAAAGCAGAGCCCCAAGTCCAACTGGTATATCCTCTGTCGTGTTGATGTTAATGTGGTGATGTTCTCCGTATCCATAGCCAGAATGATTTTGCAGTGCATGGTGATTGAACAGGTTTCCTGTTATATTCAGGTGTAGGAAGGGTAAAGTCTGGGAATTCCCCCCAAAAAGTCATTATATAGATGATTAACAAAAGATGCACGACAGAATTCATAACTTTTTGTGGTGAATGTGAATAAAAAAAAACTGTTTTGATAATGGTTCATACACATACCTTGTCCATAATGCCTATGGGATATTCACTGAAGAGGTAAGGGAGGAGGATGGTAAATGTGATCTGCATTACATACCAATACCTACTTACATACCTTTTTATGCCTCCTCGTACACCTGCAGATACAGACACAAAAGTGAGCAGTTCAATCACCTGCACGCAATACAGCTAGCCTCAACATGTTCTCATAGCCTACATATTCTTACCTCTGTTGATTGATATCCATTGAATTGTGTCCATTTTCTGTTTTAGAAAGATTGTCACAAATATAAAAAGATAGATGGTGTCATCATAAAACAATATAAATATAGGTCATACAAGGGACAAACCTTACCTTAAACTGAGGAGATTTTTCAGTTAAGTGCCTGCGCCTGCTGTCCTTTCAAATCTAAATGTTTCAGTTGGGCAGTTAGGTTCCTGCAAGAACGCCCACC
This sequence comes from Salmo trutta, assembly GCF_901001165.1. NCBI lineage: Eukaryota > Metazoa > Chordata > Actinopteri > Salmoniformes > Salmonidae > Salmo > Salmo trutta. The sequence continues at coordinate 27,418,375 of NC_042972.1, forward strand.
AACTAAGGAGGTTCCTCGATGAACCCCACCTCCTATGGGGTTCTTCGAAGAACTTTGAGGAACTTAGAAGAACCCTTGTTGAACCCCACATTTTTGAGTGTACAACATAGAAAATCCAATAAATCATGAATACAGACTTGCTAATGTGCAAAAATTCTGGCATGTCCCTCTGCACTCTGATGTCTAGGAAGATTTTAACTCGGTTAACCCCAACATTTGTCCAAGTTATAAAGTTCCTTTTGTTGCTTTAACAAAGTAATTTCTGAAGATTATTATTTATTTCATGTGATTAGTTATTCATTTTATTAGGTAAAAAAAACTCATTTTAAGGTCAACCCTGTTACATAAAATTAACACTAGTTTTAATATGGTGAAATGATTCCTTTCGAAAAATTCCCAAAAGAAACATTGAACATCTAATAGTCAAATCATAGTGTAAAAGCAAGTGAGCTGGTTCTACTCTTTTTGGCAAGTTTCTGGTGTTTTGTGATGGGACAACTGAACAGGTCGAGCATAACACCTGTCAACCCTGTTACCCATAGATAGACACGCTAGAAATGTTTAAGCAATAAACGTTTTTTTGTGAAGTTTGCATTCAACTGCCCCTCCCTGTTACACAAAACAAGCTTCCATTCCCCCTGTCACAAGGTGATTTATGGCTGATTTAAAGGCCCAGTGCAGTCAAAATGCATTTTTCCTGCATTTTGTATCATATTGTATTTCTGTGTTTTGTATCATATTGTACAACAGCTGATGAAACACACATTGTAAAAGTGTACGTGTTATTTTCCGATAGTTACTGCTTGAAAATACAATATACACAGGAGCTTCTAATCAGCAGGTTCGCATGGGTGGTGGTTTTGGCTTTCCATGGTGACATCGCCATGCGGTAAATTGGTTAATAGACCAATAAAACATTTTTGTTCCAAGCCTCTCTGCCAATAATAGCTAGTTTTTAGTTTCCCCCTCCCCACTCAAACCACTCCTAGACAGTCCTAGCAAATGTCTTGTTTGAGAAATAGGTTTGTCCATTTTCATTTAAATCTATAACAGTAAAGTACTTAATTGTTACCCAGAAATCATATGATATTGAATTAAAAATGGCTGCATTGGGCCTTGAAAATTAAATCAGCCTGTCAACTCTGATACTTTATTTGGCACTTAAAAGGCACTTACTATAGTAATTTTTTAAATGTAACCTCTTGAGATGGAAAATTACAATGTTAAAATTATGCGAAGATTCTCTCCCCCCCCCCCCCACCACCACCACCACCACCACCAAATTACACTACCCAAAAGGGACTGATTTCATGGAACGACCCAACAAGACTTGTGGGTGTTGCAATACAAAGCCATATTTATGCCAATAATATGTTAGAACAAGTCACAAAAAGCTTAATGACGATGGAGAACACATGAATTGTTGGTTTATTGTCCAATGCAGCTGTTTAGAGCTGAGGTAATGGAGTCTTTGAACAGGGGATTAATGTAAGGAAGGATCAAAGAGAACACGAGGCTGCATGCCTGAGTCTGAAGATGCACTATTATAAGGAGTAGGGTGCCATTTGGGACGCACACTGTCTAGGCCAAACAGATAAAGTATTCTCAGGGACATGTGATTTGTGCCACACACCGGCTTGGATCAATACATTGATGGCGCTGCAGCCTTCTCCTCTCCCATGTATCCCTCTTTCTGAGAATCCAAAATAAACAGGGCAGTTGTATATCCAGACTTGGGTAGGTAGGTGCTTATTTTCACCAAGCCATTTTCACCAAGGAACAGACATTTTATAAATTAGAAATATATGCCATTTGCATGCATACATTTGTTACATATGGGTGATCCCGGGAATCAAACCCAATATCCTGGCTTTGCAAGAGCCATGCTCTACTAACTGAGCTACAGTTCCTTCCCCTTTTCCCATCCGTCCATCCCCTTTTCCCATCCTTTCCCTAACCGTCCTTCACCTTTCCTATCTTTACGCAGATCAGTGCTCTGTTCCCTTCTTATTTTGTGATGGATGTCTGACTGACTTGAGAGAGCTTAGGTTTTGGGTTTTAATTCAGCTAAGAATATAAATCGATATGGCCGGTGGGGTTCAGCGATTACTGCCGTGGACCCCAGCAGACATGTATTGTATATCCTACCAGAGTAGTCATGGATTCGAATCAGGCCCACTACCCTTCTGACTCTCAATCTCTCCTGTCTCCTCTCCACTGTCATATATATATATATATATACACATACACACACACATATATATATGTATGTGTGTGTGTGTGTGTATATATATGTATGTGTAGATATATATGTATGTGTAGATATATATATATACACAGAGAGAGAGAGAGAGAGAGAGAGAGAGAGAGAGAGAGAGAGAGAGAGAGAGAGAGAGAGAGAGAGAGAGAGAGAGAGAGAGAGAGAGAGAGAGAGAGAGAGAGAGAGAGAGAGAGAGAGAGAAAAGAGAAGAATAACTCAAATAGACTTAGTAGATTCAGTCAAATAGACTCATGGTGGTGAACGTGTGCATGTCAGTGGAGGCTCCTCATAGGAGGAAGGGGAGGACCATCCTCATCAGTGATTTTTTTTTTAATTAGTAAAACACTTAAAGTTATCCTTTTTAGATAAAACTATACTAAATATAATCATGTCACCAAATAATTGATTAAAACATCATATTTTGCAATGAAGGTCTACAGTAGGCTCAACATCACTTTGTAGGGTAGCACCATAGGTACATTGACTTCAATACAAAACCTAGGAGGCTCATGGTTCTCATCCCCTTCCATAGACTTACAGTAATTATGAGCAGCATGAACTGACATGTCCACCCAATCAAAGGATCAGAGCATGAATCTAGTACTGAAAGCACAAGATACAGCTAGCTAGCACTGCAGTGCATAACATGTGGTGAGTAGTTGACTCAAAGAGAGAAAGACAATAGTTGAACAGTTAACAAATTAATTTCTTCCAAAATGAAGAAGAAGCAAGATGGTCACATTTCTTTTCACTTTCAGTTTCACTTAGCTAGCAAATGCAGCCATCTAGTTTAGCCTACTCAAACACCCTGCTCAGACAGAGGGATGCTATGTTAGCTAGCTGGCTATGACTATCCAACACAACTTGGAAGAGTTCCAGTGTTAAGGTAAGCTTTTGGTTTTACTAATTTATTGCCACCGTGGCCCGTGGGTTTAAGTGCAAAACGGCTTAACTTCTCTAGGGTAGAGGGCATTATTTTCACGGCCGGATGAAAAACGTACCCAAATTAAACAGCCTTCTACTCGGGCCCAGGAACTAGAATATGCATATTATTAGTAGATGTGGATAGAAAACACTCTGAAGTTTCTAAAACTGTTTGAATGGTGTCTTTGAGTATAACAGAACTCATATGGCAGGCAAAAACCTGAGAAAAATCTAACCAGGAAGTGGGAAGTCTGGTGCTTGTAGTCCTTTCAAGTCATTGCCTATCGAACACAGTGACTTAGGGTTCATTTTGCACTTCCTAAGGCTTCCACTAGATGTCAACAGTCTTTAGAAAGTTGTTTGAGGCGTCTATGATGAACAGAGAGCAAACAGAGGAAGTTGGAAGTTGTTGACTCAGGAAAGCACATGGAGTTCATTGGCGCGCATTCACGTGAGAGTTAGCTGTGTTCCAAAACGTTTTTCAAGACACTGGAATCGTCTGGTTGGAATATTATTGAAGTTCTAAGTTAAAAAGGCCCTAAAGATTGATGCTATACAACGTTTGACATGTTTGAACGAACGTAAATATAACTTTTTTTGACTTTTCGTCGTGACATTTTGGCCGCGCTTCCTACATTTGACGTAGCTTACTGAATGCGGAAACAACAAGGAGTTATTTGGACATAAATTATGGACTTTATCGAACAAAACAACATTTATTGTGGACCTGGGATCCTGGAAGTGCCTTCTGATGAAGATCATCAAAGGTAAGTGAATATTTCTAATGCTATTTATGATTTTAGATGACTCCAAAATGGCGGGTATCTGTATTGCCAAGTGTATTTTTCTGAGCGCAGTACTCAGATAATTGCAAAGTGTGCTTTCCCCGTGAAGCTTTTTTGAAATCTGTCACAGCGGTTGCATAAAGGAAATGTTCATCTATAATTCTTTGAATAACAGTTTAATATTTTATCAACGTTTATGATGAGTATTTTTGTAAATTTTGTAAATTCATCCAGCTCTTAGTCTCCGCAGTCAGGGCCATCTTCAGGTCAGCTGTTCAACAACAAATCAGATATTAGTCTTTGCTTCGCTCCACAGGTAATATTACACTTCATTACATTACAACGGTTTGATTTGTTTGATCTGAGCAATTTTTCTTAGCTAGCTAAATAGCCGTCTTTGTATCAAAGATAATTGTGTAGTTTAGAGTAATTAGAGTATTATTGAGGTTAGCTATTTTCGTCCTAACGTAGTCAACACGGCTAGCTAGCTAGTCAACACTGCTAGCTAGCCAACTAGCTAACTTCTACTGACTAGCAGCACTGTAGAAACTATTAAATTACAACGGAACGACTTGATTAGTTTAGTGTTAGTGTTAGTTAGCTAGCTACATAGTTGTCTTTGCTGTCTTTGTATCTAAGATAATTGTGTAGTTTAGAGTAATTATCGAGGTTAGCTAGCCAGCCGCGACGCCGTTGTCCAGACTCCAGACTTCGTCATCATCAAACCCACTGCTAGTTAGCCAACCGTTACCGACTAGCAGCGCTGTAGATACTAATACATTACAACGGAACGATCTGACTAGTGCAGTGTCAGCTAGCTAGCTACATAGTTGTCTTTGTCATAGCTTGATAATTGTGTAGTTTAGTAATTATCGAGGTTAGCTAGCCAGCTATTTCCGTCCCCCGCGACGCCATTTTTCCAAAAGTAGACAACTATTACCGACGAGCAGCACTGTAGAAACTAAATACATTACAAAGGAAAGTCTTGATTAGTGTTATGTTAGCTAGCTACAAAGTTGCTTTTGTATCATGACAAGGTGTAGTACTGAAACTATCGAGGTTACCTAGCCAGCTACACGTTCTAACAAAGTCAACAACGCAGCCACTGCTAGCTAGCCTACTCCACCAGCCAGCAGTACTGTATCATTTGTCATTTTAGTCAATAAGATTTTTGCAACGTAAGCTTAACTTTCTGAACATTCGAGACGTGTAGTCCACTTGTCATTCCAATCTCCTTTGCATTAGCGTAGCCTCTTCTGTAGCTTGTCAACTATGTGTCTGTCTATCCCTGTTCTCTCCCCTCTGCACAGGCCATACAAACGCTTCACACCGCGTGGCCGCTGCCACTCTAACCTGGTGGTCCCAGCGCGCACAACCCACGTGGAGTTCCAGGTCTCCGGCAGCCTCTGGAACTGCCGGTCTGCGGCCAACAAGGCTGAGTTCATCTCAGCCTATGCTACCCTCCAGTCCCTAGACTTCCTGGCGCTGACGGAAACATGGATTACCACAGATAACACTGCTACTCCTACTGTTCTCTCCTCGTCTGCCCTCGTGTTCTCGCATACCCCTAGAGCATCGAGCCAGCGGGGTGGTGGCACTGGAATCCTCATCTCTCCCAAGTGGACATTCTCTCTTTCTCCCCTGACCCATCTGTCTATCTCCTCATTTGAATTCCATGCTGTCACAGTTACCAGCCCTTTCAAGCTTAACATCCTTATCATTTATCGCCCTCCAGGTTCCCTTGGAGAGTTCATCAATGAGCTTGACGCCTTGATAAGTTCCTTTCCTGAGGATGGCTCACCTCTCACAGTTCTGGGTGACTTTAACCTCCCCACGTCTACCTTTGACTCATTCCTCTCTGCCTCCTTCTTTCCACTCCTCTCCTCTTTTGACCTCACCCTCTCACCTTCCCCCCCTACTCACAAGGCAGGCAATACGCTTGACCTCATCTTTACTAGATGCTGTTCTTCCACTAATCTCATTGCATCTCCCCTCCAAGTCTCCGACCACTACCTTGTATCCTTTTCCCTCTCGCTCTCATCCAACACTTCTCACTCTGCCCCTACTCGGATGGTATTGCGCCGTCCCAACCTTCGCTCTCTCTCTCCCGCTACTCTCTCCTCTTCCATCCTATCATCTCTTCCCTCTGCTCAAACCTTCTCCAACCTATCTCCTGATTCTGCCTCCTCAACCCTCCTCTCCTCCCTTTCTGCATCCTTTGATTTTCTCTGTCCCCTATCCTCCAGGCCGGCTCGGTCCTCCCCTCCTGCTCCGTGGCTCGACGACTCACTGCGAGCTCACAGAACAGGGCTCCGGGCAGCCGAGCGGAAATGGAGGAAAACTCGCCTCCCTGCGGACCTGGCATCCTTTCACTCCCTCCTCTCTACATTCTCCTCTTCTGTCTCTGCTGCTAAAGCCACTTTCTACCACTCTAAATTCCAAGCATCTGCCTCTAACCCTAGGAAGCTCTTTGCTACCTTCTCCTCCCTCCTGAATCCTCCTCCCCCTCCCCCCTCTCTGCAGATGACTTCGTCAACCATTTTGAAAAGAAGGTTGACGATATCCGATCCTCGTTTGCTAAGTCAAACGACACCGCTGGTCCTGCTCACACTGCCCTACCCTGTGCTTTGACCTCTTTCTCCCCTCTCTCTCCAGATGAAATCTCGCGTCTTGTGACGGCCGGCCGCCCAACAACCTGCCCACTTGACCCTATCCCCTCCTCTCTTCTCCAGACCATTTCCGGAGACCTTCTCCCCTACCTCACCTCGCTCATCAACTCATCCTTGACCGCTGGCTACGTCCCTTCCGTCTTCAAGAGAGCGAGAGTTGCACCCCTTCTGAAAAAACCTACACTCGATCCCTCCGATGTCAACTACAGACCAGTATCCCTTCTTTCTTTTCTCTCCAAAACTCTTGAACGTGCTGTCCTTGGCCAGCTCTCCTGCTATCTCTCTCAGAATGACCTTCTTGATCCTAATCAGTCAGGTTTCAAGACTGGGCATTCAACTGAGACTGCTCTTCTCTGTGTCACGGAGGCTCTCCGCACTGCTAAAGCTAACTCTCTCTCCTCTGCTCTCATCCTTCTAGACCTATCTGCTGCCTTTGATACTGTGAACCATCAGATCCTCCTCTCCACCCTCTCCGAGTTGGGCATCTCCGGCGCGGCCCACGCTTGGATTGTGTCCTACCTGACAGGTCGCTCCTACCAGGTGGCGTGGCGAGAATCTGTCTCCGCACCACGCGCTCTCACCACTGGTGTCCCCCAGGGCTCTGTTCTAGGCCCTCTCCTATTCTCGCTATACACCAAGTCACTTGGCTCTGTCATATCCTCACATGGTCTCTCCTATCATTGCTATGCAGACGACACACAATTAATCTTCTCCTTTCCCCCTTCTGATAACCAGGCGGCGAATCGCATCTCTGCATGTCTGGCAGACATATCAGTGTGGATGACGGATCACCACCTCAAGCTGAACCTCAGCAAGACGGAGCTGCTCTTCCTCCCGGGGAAGGACTGCCCGTTCCATGATCTCGCCATCACGGTTGACAACTCCCTTGTGTCCTCCTCCCAGAGTGCTAAGAACCTTGGCGTGATCCTGGACAACAACCTGTCGTTCTCCACTAACATCAAGGCGGTGACCCGATCCTGTAGGTTCATGCTCTACAACATTCGCAGAGTACGACCCTACCTCACACAGGAAGCGGCGCAGGTCCTAATCCAGGCACTTGTCATCTCCCGTCTGGATTACTGCAACTCGCTGTTGGCTGGGCTCCCTGCCTGTGCCATTAAACCCCTACAACTCATCCAGAACGCCGCAGCCCGTCTGGTGTTCAACCTTCCCAAGTTCTCTCAGGTCACCCCGCTCCTCCGCTCTCTCCACTGGCTTCCAGTTGAAGCTCGCATCCGCTACAAGACCATGGTGCTTGCCTACGGAGCTGTGAGGGGAACGGCACCTCCGTACCTTCAGGCTCTGATCAGTCCCTACACCCAAACAAGGGCACTGCGTTCATCCACCTCTGGCCTGCTCGCCTCCCTACCTCTGAGGAAGCACAGTTCCCGCTCAGCCCAGTCAAAACTGTTCGCTGCTCTGGCACCCCAATGATGGAACAAGCTCCCTCACGACGCCAGGACAGTGGAGTCAATCACCACCTTCCGGAGACACCTGAAACCCCACCTCTTTAAGGAATACCTGGGATAGGATAAAGTAATCCTTCTCACCCCCCCCTTAAAAGATTTAGATGCACTATTGTAAAGTGGTTGTTCCACTGGATATCATAAGGTGAATGCACCAATTTGTAAGTCGCTCTGGATAAGAGCATCTGCTAAATGACTTAAATGTAATGTAATGTAATGTAAATGTAAATTGTTGTGCTGATTCACCGGCAGTATTGGAGGCAAAATATTTTCTGAACGTCACGCGCCAATGTAAAAGGCTGTTTTTGGATATAAATATCAACTTGATCGAACAAAAAATGCATGTATTGTGTAACATGATGTCCTAGGAGTGTCATCTGATGAAGATCGTCAAAGGTTAGTGCATAATTTTAGCTGAATTTCTGGTATTTGTGATGCCTGTCCTTGCTAGGAAAATGGCTGTGTGGCTTTTCTTGTGTTGGAACTGTCCTAACATAATATAACTTCATGCTTTCGCCATAAAGCCTTTTTGAAATCGGACAACGTGGTTATATTAAGGAGACGTGTATCTTTAAAATGGTGTAAAAGAGTCGTATGTTTGAGAACTTTGAATTATGACATTTTGTGGTTTTGAATTTGGTGCTCTGATTTTTCACTGGCTGTTGAATAGTGTGAACCGTGGGTGGGACGCTAGCATCCCACCTGCCCAAGAGAGGTTAATGACTGTACACTAACATTACTGCATTATTGTAGCAGGTTCACTAAAGTGTTAGTTCTATTAGCTATGTTGTCTATGATGTTACTTTAGCTAATATGATGACAATGATGTAGGCTGTGTGTAAGAGTTATGATATGGTTTGGCTTGGAAAGGTTTTTTCGCCTGGTCACATATAGCTGATGTGTAGTGCATTGACGTCCACACGTGACGAAGGGGAAAAATGAGAGGAGGAGCGTGCATAGTTGCGAGAAGGAATACAATGTGGCTGTTATGAAAGAGAACTGTGTTTATGTGTGATCAGGGGTGTATTCATTCCCACCGATTCTGTTGAAAAATGTTTCTTAAACTGAAACAAATGGGGATAAACATACCTGAATTTGTCCTATAGAAACTCTCGCTTGCAACTGTTGGAGTATGATTACACCCTATATCAGCTAGATGCAGGCAAGAGTGTGCAAGGCAGTATTGTCCATGTGTCGGTCACCTCAAATTTCTCTCGACCTGTGTGCACCTACGTTGTAAACTTTCATTCATAGGCTAGGTTGTAGCAACCTCATGATGGGTACAGGGAAAATGTAATAGCCTAAACCTATCGCTGTTACATTTAACTGGGTGAATGGAATATGAATGGCATTCATCCAATATGCTGTAATAGAAATAAGGCCATGCTCATTAAAAAAATTATCTTCCTCCCTCATCTTAAACGGCACTGACCACCACTGGGATAAATATACCTGAATTTGTCTAATAGAAACTCTCGTTCAACTGTTGGACTAATGATTACACCCTAGATCAGCTAGATGCAGGCAAGATTGTGTAAGGCATGTAATGAATCTGTCACTGTCTGTGCACCTACGTTGTAAACTTTAATTCGGAGGCTGTTGCAACCTCATGATGGGTATAGGGAAAATTAAACCTATCAATGTTACATTGAGCGGCGTGAACGGAATAGGAATGACATTCATCCAATATGCTGTAATAGAAATAAGGCCATGCTCATTAAAAAAAATCCTCCTCCCTAATCCTAAATGGCACCCACCACCACTGGTGTACGTGTGTAGGAGGGGGTACCCACCAGTGAGGCTGGCTAAACAATGTGCAGAAAGGTCAGTAATGATGCCGTTCAGCCCCACTCCGCAATTTACCTGAGAAACACACAAAAAGACTAAATGTTAGTCTCACAGTATTCCCATGGTAAATAATTTAGTTTAACATCTTACCTAAAAGACAAGACACACCAAAACAACATTGTAATTCCCCAAAGGTCAAGCATTGCATTAAATTGTGTCACAAAAAAGCAAAACCTATTTTCTAGGGCTGATCCCATTTAGTCAACTGGTTGATTGTTTGGTAGATATGCTGTTGGTCGACAGATCTTTTAGTATAGCAGTGACAAATATATAAAAATAGTGGACTAATCCATTGCAGAGGCCGTGGGGATGGCACACCAGTATCACCAGTAGTACATTTACCTTTAATTACCATCATTTCTCATCTGTCTGTTTGGTTACGGTAATTTCTGTTAATGCATTCAATATTTTATTGTTAGTCTTACCGTTGTCATTGTAGGAGTGGACACGTTTTTTGCCGAGCGCACAACCTAGGCTACACTTGTGAGTAAACAGTTTTGATTTATTTCATTCCATTTACAAGTTGTCAATTTATTAATTGGTCTTTTGTTTGAAGCACTCCTGTCAATCTTGAGTAAGGACACGCACCTGATTCTGCACTGAAGTAGGCATAAGCTACCTGGCCTGCATGTAAATGTAGGCATAAGCTACCTGGCCTGCATGCAAATGTAGGCCTATAAATGTGCACGGTTGATTATCTGATACTATTTCTGATTGTCTTAACTCCCCATCACTGCAAAGCTTCTCAAAGTTATTTTTTCTTTGCCTCAAACAACAAGTAAACAAAGTCTGTTTTTACATCCATTGAGAATGACAATAGTTTGTCAATGTAGCCCATTTGAAAAATGTTTCCAGCTCTCTCCCTTTTGATAACCACTCAGCATGAAAGGGGGAAAAAAATGCATGCTCTGATCTGGTGGAAACGTCAGAAAATAGACCTACCTGATTACATTTTATACCTTGGGAGAATCGCCTACAGCTATTCCTTGTAGACAGGTCCTGAGTAGCCAATGTGATTTATAGGATATTTGTTTTCATCAGGATATTTTCTACCTGTGGGCTGCAATGTTTTTTATATTTTAAATTAAATTAAACTGTTCCACGAAAATATGCATATGAAACTCATAACTTGCACGCAGATCAGTAGAAATGGTACGATAACTGCACTCCAAATGGAAAAGGTTGCCGACCGCTGGTACAGTTGAAGTCGAAAGTTTACATACATTTAGGTTGGAGTCATTAACTTGTTTTTCAACCACTCCACAAATGTCAATGTCACCACTCCACAAAGGACCTTGTAAAGATGCTGGAGGAAACAGGTACAAAAGTATCTATATCCAAAGTAAAACGAGTCCTATATCGACAACCTGAAAGGCCGCTCAGCAAGGAAGAAGCCACTGCTCCAAAACTGCCATAAAAAACCCAAACTACGGTTTGCAACTGCACATGGGGACAAAGATCGTACTTTTTGGAGAAATGTCCTCTGGTCTGATGAAACAAAAATAGAACTGTTTGGCCATAATGACCATTGTTATGTTTGGAGGAAAAACGGGGAGGCTTGCAAGCCGAAGGACACCATCCCAACTGTGAAGCACGGGGGTGGCAGCATCATGTTGTGGGGGGTGCTTTGCTGCAGGAGGGACTGGTGCACTTCACAAAATAGATGGCATCATGAGGAAAGGAAAATGATGTGGATATATTGAAGTAACATCTCAAGACATCAGTCAGGAAGTTAAAGCTTGGTCACAAATGGGTCTTCCAAATGGAAAATGACCCCAAGCATACTTCCAAAGTTGTGGCAAAATGGCTTAAGGATAACAAAGTCAAGGTATTGGAGTGGCCATCACAAAGCCCTGACCTCAATCCTATAGACAATTTGTGGACAGAACTGAAAAAGCGTGTGCGTGCAAGGCCTACATACCCGACTCAGTTACACCAGCTCTGTCAGGAGGAATGGGCCAAAATTCACCCAACTTATTGTGGGAAGCTTGTGGAAGGCTACCCGAAACATTTGACCCAAGTTAAACAATTTAAAGGCAATGCTACCAAATACTAATTGAGTGTATGTAAACTTCTGACCCTTTGGGAATGTGATGAAAGAAATAAAAGCTGAATGAAATTCTCTACTATTATTCTGACATTTCACATTCTTAAAATAAAGTGGTGATCCTAACTGACCTAAAATGGGGAATTTTTACTCGGATTAAATGTTAGTAATTGTAAAAAACTGAGTTTAAATGTATTTAGCTAAGGTGTATGTAAACTTCCGACTTCAACTGTATAGCCTAACGGCAGAATCTGCAGAGGGAGGAGAGTCGGGAACAGATTTTTTCCTTCTGGTTTGGCTATATTGATCTCTGGCTCCCTCTTTAGTAACTTGTGTGTCTTCAATTTTAAATCTCAGTGCTTAAAGCATCAGACAAGCTCAGTAGCCTACATATAGTTGACTTTATTCAAACATAGAAAAATACACGCTCGACCAAGATTTTCTTTTCAGGGACAGCCCTAATATTTTCACCATCTTTGCAGCCATCCTCGTTGAGTGTTTGCCAGAGCATGTGGCATTTAACATATGAAACAAGACTCACCAAAAACAGCCTATCACAGCCAGTCCACATCATTGACATTTACAGTGCCCTATATTAGCCATATAAACATACACGACATCCTTTATCCAACCCGGCAGATAAATAACTGAAATCAAGCTACAAACACGAGACACTATGTGATATTAGGTTCACTTAACTGATCCATCCGTTAAGCTGGTCTTCTCTGGCATTTCCAAATCACCAGATAAGTGCTACATCTTTAACCATTTTATCCAGGTTTAGTTTGAGTAACCTTTTCCAAATAAAAACCTTATAGCAATAAAGCTCTCGCCCATTTCCCACTATGTTTTGGTCGGTGGAACAACAGACACACTGCAGAGCGTAAATCACAGCAGGTTTGTATACGTGAAGCTAATAGTATCGCAGATGGTAAAGCAGGACACTACAATGCATTGTTTCACATTAGCTCGAACCCTGTAAAAGCCGTACCTAACTAACTCAAAGCTCAGGGTTTGCACTTTACCTGCAGGGCAAAATTCAAAGTGGATAGTGAACTAATGGTTATGTGGGGTGGTAAGTTTAAAGATGTGGTTGCGGTTTGAGATCTCATTGGGAGTGGATCAGATGTTTAGGTGACGGCCCGATGTAATGCACAGCGTTCACACGTCAGAAAAGAGGAATTTGTGGCAAGAAAGCATTGCCAAATATGGAAGCTTATGTTACCGATTGAAAGCAAAAAGCTGATTCATCACCAGAGTGAAAGCTGATAGACCAGTGTGAAAAGCGAGGAGAGAAACAAAGGAAGACAAAAAAATAAAAACTCTGCAATGAAAGATGCTTGTCAAGTATTTTTATCCACTCCCCCTCTCCAGACCGTGTTCCTCTCACCGTCTGTCCCACATCACTTCTGACAGACAGTTCCCCATCCCATCCCAGCCCCGCTGGACTCCCAGACCTCTTCAGGGTCCAATACTTAATCCTGTTAAATCATGTCAACCCTTCCCAGAATTAGATTAGCACTTGAGAGCATCTTCCATATCCACCCAGGGTTTCCCTCTATAGAGAGCACAGACAGGCAGGGCTGCCAGGTGGGATGGAAGTTTTCACACCACCAAACAGGTGCTTCAGAGGAGCTCCTCACAACTTGTCTCAGACTCGACATCAGCTGCTGCTGCCTCCCACCACACATGCAGCGGCATACAGTACTATTAAGCAGTCACACCCATGTTAGGGGAATGCCTTCTGTTTGGGGCAGAGAGAAAGATAAGGTAAATAAAATAGTTTGATCAACTCTGGCTGTCTCCCTTCAAACCTAATCGAGATAATCCAACACATCAATATCAAAATAGATGATGCAAAGATGCTAATAACATAATTGAATAGTATTGATATATCTATGCAGCAGAATGCTATCTTGCAGTAGATAACCCAATAACCTCTATCTACAGTGGGCTCTACATATATTTAATCTAATCTACAAGGTAAAGTCTACGGTGTGTCTGCATCTGGCAAATACAGACAACAATTACAAGGGTTGGGCTATGCCAGTTTTTCCCAACACACATGGCTGTTGAACAAGACTATGTATGGGCTGATTTCAATGCTGTGATCCTGTGAATCACTGCAATGATAATATGCCCTGAGGCGTCAGCTGACAATGCATGGGAATGAGGGCCAGACCTATGAGGCCTGCCTTCACCAGCAGCATCAGCAGCACTGGGCTAGACAGTCTAAAACCACTCTGTCACTGTGCACCTGGAGGCTGGTAAGGGGGGTAAGGCAGGCAGGCGGGCAGGACATTCTTTCAGGATGAGTGTCAGGGAGGGTAATTGTCTGCCAGGAGTTGGCCTCACAGATGGAGGCTCGAAGGTTTTTTTGGAGAGAGTGGGTATGTGGAGTCGACACAAAAAAAGAAAGAGGCATAGAGGAAGCGAAAGAGATATACACAGAGAGGATGACAGTAGGGCTGGGCGATATATCGAATTCATTCGAATGTATGTTTTAGCGCAATATTCCAAATGCCTGTATCGCTAAATAATTTTTTTTTGTTTTCATGAGGGTTTATGTCCGCTTGTTCTCATGTTGTCTTTTTGGTTTCGTCTCGTTCACTCCTTCTGTGCTCTGCACCTTCTCATTTACATCAGAGATCTATATAATGACGAGATGCTCATGTCTCCACCCTAACAATGGGAGTCGTTGTCCCAAAGCCGGGAAGGTAGGCGACAAGGTTCAAAATAAGCGCATTGGGCATATTTTGGACAGATTTAGGTGAGGGTAAAACCTCTCGCTTGGCCTCTTTCTCCTAAGCACCTCCCCCTACCTCTCACAACGACAAAGATGAGCGATTACTTCTTCCTCTCTGACAAACGGTTTCAACTCGCTATTTGCATTTGAGGTTTGGTCCAACAGAATCGGTCATATGGACACCGAAACACATGGAGACATTATTTGACTGCTAACTTTTCGAACAATACCCGGTTTGTTTCAACTCCTCAAATTTCGAGCAGACACTACTAAAACGGATGTACAAACGAACGTTCATTCTGGAAAATGTATGCGCAGTTTGTCGCGCTCGCATTACGGTACCACGTATGGCTAGCAGCATTTAAGTCAAATAAAGGTTGTTATACTAGCTGTTTAGTCTGTGTTTTATAAATATATTTTCTATAATGCCTGCTACATTATTATTGGATGTGCATTATGCATGTTTCTATAATTTTTTTTTACAAAAAGTACATTTTTATAAAACAGACCTGAAAGCCAGATCAGTGATTATTGCAAAAAAGAAGCAGGTATAATAATTTTGATAAAATAATGAAATGATTAGTGGGTCTTTTGGTTGTGGAAGGCATATATATCCAGCCTAGGTATAATTTCACGAACTCTGAATTCATTAGATTATTGCTGACTGTTTTAAATACAGTGTATTTGACCTTTAACTGTTCAACAAAGCTTATTTAAAGAAAATATTTTTTTTAAATGTTGATGTATATCGTGAATTGCCCATAAGTTATAAAAAATGGAGATATGAGTTTTAGGTCATATCGCCCAGCCCTAGATGACAGTGGATAGAAAGGTGGCATGAGAGAATTAGGAGAAAGAAAGAAAGATGGAGACAGACCCATATATAGATGGAGAAGGAGGGGGAGGTTGTGGGGGTGGATAGTCTACCCGTCTGAACGCAATCAAAAATAATTCTACCCTTGGGGCATTTCTATGCTCTTGCCAAGAGCCCCCATCCCCCCCAGCCCCCTACCCTACCCATCCCGGTTTGGGATCTCTCCTTTCCCCAAAGACTAGGTTAGGGTACGATCACAGAAACTTGAATATTAATCCACATTCACATGCATGATAAGTCCCATTCCACCATAATTAGCTCATCAAAAGAACTCAAATATATGCAAATGTTAATTAATCGAGTGCCGGGTGGGTGGAAAGGGAGGGGGAGTGATCTTAGCTGTGCGTTACAAAAAAAATCTGGTGCTTATAGGGGTTCAAAATAGAGCAGATTAAACAATCAATCAATCAAACAATAATACATTTGATCCAAGGGCCCTTTGAACATGGCAGGGTAAGAATCTGCACATTCTCCAAAACAAACCACCATTTGTTGAAATTGATTGGTCATGGCAATGGGAAAAACTCGTGGAAAGGGCATAGAACTGAGTCCGTGGGGTACAGCTACAGAGAAAAAGCTATGCAAGCATTTTAAGAAAACTGTGCATCACTACTCCAATAAAAGAGCTGTGCCAGTTTGTTATAAATCACAGGGTGAACTGCAAAGTTTGGATAACATGTACACTAAATCTTTTCCATCGTTAAACAAAATACAGAGGCCAACATTAACAAAGAATTACAAGCTTATCAAAGAGCCATCAGACATCACTCATCAACCCCCCTTCGCAATCATTTTGGCCAACTCGGCAGAACAGACAGACAACCCCCACATCCATGTTTCTCAGACCTCAGCCAGACACAGAGCAGACTCACTTAGGATGCAGCACCCTATTCCCTTTATAGTGCACACATTAAGACCAGACCCCTATGGGCCCTGGTCAAAAGTAGTGCACTATATAGGGAATAGGGTCCCATTTGGAACGCACCAAACTAGCCAGCCAAGTCTAAAGCGCCACCATCTTGATCAACTTTACCTCAAACTCCTAAGAGTTTGATCTCCTCTGAGAGTTACAATCTATCTCTGACTGACTCAGTGCTGTGACATTGCAGTAGTCAGCAAAGTCACCAGACAGAGCGTAGCGGAACAGAACTTACGCTGGGGCTGCTGAGGAGCTATAAAATCCCAGCCGGTCATTAAGGAGACAGATAACCTCATACTTCAGACTGGCTTATCAACAGAAACAGCATCTGTCTGCATTTTAGTGGAGGACTCACTGTGTCCTAGAGGAGACATTAAGATACAGGACATTTTAGAGGCTTCGTGAGAGTCTTGTAAATTCACCATTCTCATCATGGTGTTAGGTTTTTACTTTATTTTGAGCCCTTCGGTCTCTGTGAAGGTTGGTTGGCTGTTTGTTGAGGCACATGACAAAGTTAGTTGGCATGAATCAAACTCTGCTGACAACACAGTCACAGACGTGTCATCAAAGTCACAGTTAGGATGAGATGTCTAGCTCTTTGATCACATCCAAATGCATGGCATATATACCAACACTGGCCAGCCAATTGGCATGAATACCGCATGCTTAGAGGACTCCTGAAACAAGATCAAATACTGTGGACTGGCTCTCACACAAACGCATTAACAAGAACTCCATGTTTCTTCCTGGTCACTTTGAAGAGACCAGAGCTTGTCCATTAAAATCTCTGTTTTTAATGTGAACCTCTCTCAGTATGAGAAAACAGCAAGCAATACTAGTAAAAATCAGCACACTCAATACCTAGTGAGGACGGAGGAAAATCCAGTGTTCAAAACACTTCATTCTGGAGGAGTTTGAGGCACATACTAACTATATGCGCACATGAACAAACACGCACACAACACTACTCTCATTGCTAAGCCTTGTGTCAATACACCAGAGTACCACTTCCCCAGGGCTTATTACAGTTAAGCAGTATGGAGGCACCCACAACACTTCAAAATCACTGGATCGTTTGTTTAACCAAAGATAAATATTAATATGGAAATATGATATAAAGCTTGACCATGTAAAACAAACAGAATGCTAGAGCAGGACACTGTTTCACCCCAAACTCCAGGTTATTCTGACTCTAGTCAATGCTTTATGGTGATAATTGGTATAGGACCCTCCTTTTATTCACTGTTTTGCCCATATTTTCTCTAAGTACAGTGATATCAGAGCTGTACTTATTATAATGTACCATGTGCCTGTAGTGTACGCTAAGCATGCCCAAGCCAACTCTACTCTATAAACAGTTGCTTGAAGCTTTGTTGACACTACTTACACACAGTATAATATCACGCTGCTGACTAAGTAGAGCAGCAATATCAAATGAAGCCTGCAGTGCCCCCTTTCCACCGACCCAAAGATGGATTAGTCCCCCTGAGGGCGTCTGGTTATGACTACGCCAAATTGAGTATTAGGGGCTAGTAGCTGATCCATGCCAATGAGCGACCCCTCATGCCCGCCCCTCTCCACAGCAGCCCAGCTGTTCTGCATACCATCCTGCTCCCCCTCATCATGTACAGAGATTCTGATCCCCACCCACCACAAAACCCAGGCAAAAACCTGCCAACCAGGTTTTGCAGCCCGCTGACAAAATTAGACGCACAGAGAAAAAACAACAAAGCAAATAAAAGCACTCATGTATACGAGTACAGGGAAAGGTTTTTGCTGTATACAAAAATGTTCTAGAACAATCTAATAAACACATACACAAATGCACATTAACACAGAAGTACACACGATGTACACTATGCCATCCTCTTCCGAAAATACACAATAAAATACTCTCACACACAAAAAATTGCAACCAAAACTACACGTTAGTCTCTCCCTCCTTTCTCCCAGTTCATCGCCCACCTTCCCCATCATCACCTCATAGGTCACTAGACGTTCCAGAGCTCCTGTTCCTCCACTGGGGAATGCCTGGGATCAATATGGAATAAACCCTACGTACAGGAATGAGATAATATCCACAGCACAGAATGCCTCTGCCAGGCAGCCACTGCTCCAGTCACCGTGTCAGCTGGGCCAGCCTCGTGCTGCAGTGACAGCCTCTCTCCCTCTGTTCTCACCCAGAGAGGAGGAGCAGGAGGAGGAGAGGGGATGTGTGGCGTTTCTAGATCTCTCGCTATCTGAGGCTCAGTGCTGAGACGTCAGGGCCATCAGCAGTAGCAATGCAGCAGTAGCAATGTTAACCTATTGTGCGTGTCTGCAGTAGCGACTGCCATTGTTCCAGAGACCTAGCCGAGAGAGACAGAGAACACTAGCCAGCGCTAAAGCACATAAGAGCATGCAATTGAGAGAAGAGGTAAAGTGAAAGAGAGAGAGAGAGGAGAGCGAGAGAGACAGGCCCTCCTCCACTCATAGACAAACCCTGCCAACTACAACAGTTGTGGACAAGCCCCTGTGCGCTGCTCCTCCTCCTCCTCCTCTCCTTGAGCCCAGAATTAACTCTAACTGCTGGCTGGCTGAGGGGGAGTAGGAAGGGAGGGAAGGGGGAAGTCAAAGAAAGAAAAGGGGGTTAGCTATTGACAATTTTATTTTATCTCACCTTTATTTAACCAGGTAGGCTAGTTGAGAACAAGTTCTCATTTATAACTGCGACCTGGCCAAGATAAAGCAAAGCAGTGTGACAAAAACAACAACACAGAGTCACACATTTAATAAACAAACATACAGTCAATAACACAATAGAGAAAGTCTATATACAGTGTGTGCAAATGAGGTAGGATAAGGGAGGTAAGGCAATAAATAGGCCATAGTGGTGAAATTATTACAGTATGGCAAATTAAACACTGAGGTGATAGATGTGCAGAAGATGAGTGTGCAAGTAGCGGTACTGGGGTACAAAGGAGCAAAATAAATAAAATAACAGTATGGGGATGAGGTAGTTGGATGGGCTATTTACAGATTGGCTATGTACAGGTGCAGTGATCTGTGAGCTGCTCTAACAGCTGGTACTTAAAGTTAGTGAGGGAGATATGAGTCTCCAGCTTCAGTAATTTTTGCAGTTCGTTCCAGTCATTGGCAGCAGAGAACTGGAAGAAAAGGCGGCCGAAGGAGGAATTGGCTTTGGGGATGACCAGTGAAATATACCTGCTGGAGCGCGTGCTAAGGGTGGGTGCTGCTATGGTGACCAGTGGGTGGGGCTTTACCTAGCAACGACTTATAGATGACCTGGAGCCAGTGGGTTTGGCGACGGAAATGAAGCGAGGGCCAGCACACGAGAGACAAAGCCTGGGGAGGGGAGCGTAGTGTACATCCGCCCAGCTCCATCCACACATTTTGAGTTGAGCGGGACAGGGGGCTGCCAGCTAAGAGGATTTCCAGCCCCTGAAAAAGAGAGGCTGCAGTCTAATAAAGTCACGCACAATGACTTGAATGGGGAAGTGGAGCGTTCCTAAATGTGAATCGGTAATGTAACATTTCTGTTTTTATTCTGTGAGGAATAAGAGGAATTATAAACTGAGGGAGAGAGGCCATGGAGTGGAGGTTTTCTACACTCTACAATTGTAGATTAAACTGTCTTTCATCTATTGAGCAAGCTCCAGGCTACTTTAACCTTAGATCTATTAAAATATGGCTGCGAAATCTAATAACAGTTAAAAATAGATGAGGGGTGAAAGGTGAATAAGCTACCGGCCGCAGAATGATTTTCCATGGACCATTCGCTGAGGGTGCAGAGACGGAATTAGACTGGTGTAGAGACATGTTCTGGTGTAGAGACATGTTTCCTCCCCACCAAGACAGGTGGCTACTACACACTAAAGGTAAAGATGGTGGCAGCCTGCCACCATCTTTACCTTAGTGTGTATGTGTCTGTCTGTCACAGCCACACACTGTCAGCCTGTCAGTGCCTGGAACACCCACACCACCACCAGCCCCTAAACATGGAACATGCCTACCTACCCACCACCCACACACCAAAGCCCCCCCGGCACCATAACCTAATTACAGATCTGGAATGCTGGTTATTCATTGATGCTATCCTAGGCCTACCCTGCTGCTGTCACACCCACCCACCCCCATGACTGCCCTTCCTCCCCACAAGGAACTATGTCAAATAGGGAATTTACATTAATACTACAGCACTCAATGTTTGGAATCTACCTTTCACATAAACGGTCATACCACACAGACAAACCACCCCCATTCACACTCATATAAAGATATTAAATTTCTTTTAAAGACAATTTATTCTACTGTGACCCTATTTTGGCCCTGTTGTCAGACAGCAGGGGTGGGTTGGAATCTTTGCATTGATTTACAGTCTATGGGGTATGTTGGGATTAGAAAGGGGAGGGAAAGTAATGTCTTCGAGCATGGCTGTTCTTAGACTACCCTCTATCCATCTCCTTCCCTGTGGTGGATAAGATCCTCAAATGAAATTGTATTTGTCACATGTGCCGAATACAACAGGTACCTTACCGTGAAATGCTTACTTACAAGCCTTTAACCAACAATGCAATAAACTTTTTTTTTTTTAAATGTATAAATAAAAAAGTAACAATAAAAAAACAATAATGAGGCTATAAATAGGGGGTACTGGTACTTAGTAAATGTGTGCGGGTACAGGTTAGTTGAGGTAATTTGTACATGTAGGTAGGGGTAAAGTGACTATGCATAGATAATAAACAACGAGTAGCAGCAGTTTAAAAACAAAGACTAGGGTCAATGCAAATAGTCCGGGTAGCCATTTGATTAATTGTTCAGCAGTCTTATGGCTTGGGGACCATGCTGTTAATTAAGGAGACTTTTGGTCATAGACTTGGCGCTCCGGTACCCCTTGCAGTGCGTGTGGTAGCAGAGAGATCAGTCTATGACTTGGATGACTGGAGTCTTTGACAATTTTTGGGGCCTTTCTCTGATACCGCCTAGTATTATTATATAGGTCCTGGATGGCAGGAAGCTTGGCCCCAGTGATGTACTGGGCCGTACACACTATCCTCCGTAGTGCTTTACAGTCGGATGCCGAGCAGTTGCCATACCAGACGGTGACGCAACCATTAAGGATGCTCTCGATGGTGCAACTGTAGAACTTTTTGAGAAGCTGGGGACCGATGACAAATCTTTTCAGTCTCCTGAGGGGGAAAAGGCATTGTCGTGCCCTCTTCACGACTTTCTTGGTGTGTGGAATTCTGTACATAACCTCCTCCCGTGACTAAAGCACCTCTCAGGGTGAGAGAGAGGACTCTGGAGGAGAGGAAGAGGGTGATAGTGTGGTCAGATGGAATGTTTTACGTTGTGTGCGCTGTAGTTAAAAGAAGCAACCTAGTATATGTTTATAAACTCAAAAGGTTCTCTGTTCTTGAAGAGTTGAAACAGTGCATGTTTTGTCTCCCCTACTGTATATGGTTCGCGTGTGACTAGCGTTGTCATAATGCTCAAAGGTCCTCGCTGTCGACTGTGCATTGTGGTTCGTCTCTCACTACCCCAGGGCAAATGGTTGACAGTTAGAGTAGACTGTAGACACACTCCAGCTATATTTGAACTTTTCCTGGTGGAAAACAATATCTGATATATAAATACATTAATATAAAATACATTAATGTACACAAAAAAATATATGTTTTAAGCAAAATCTCGTTTTCAGACACAAGTGCAAACTTCACACTATCATTTCAGAGGACCACCTATTGACATGTGCCTTTTGTAAGTGAACCAGATGATAAATCGGCTGAAGATTAGACTGGAGTAGGACCTGAGATGCAGTGCCTTAGACCGCTGTGCCACTCGGGATGCCCCTAGTGAATAGCCTCTTAATGGAAAAGACACATTTAGCCATGTAAAGCTAAAGGGTTCCTAGCCTGAGCGGCGAATAAAACTATATGGCTCTGAAACATACAGGCTGCGTGTCAAATAGCACCCTATTCTCTTTATAGTGCACTACATTTGACAAGGTTAACAGTATTGCACTATATATGGGATGCATTCACGGTGTGGCTCTGGGTCTTACGCTAGTCACTGATAGTCACTGTAGTTGGCTGTATAAGCTCCATTACCATATACTTGTTCAGACACAACCCACATGAGTCAGACAAGCCCACGCTAACACTATCATTACTGAAGCGTTCAGCCACATTAACCAGCCGCCGTCGACGGCATTTCTATAGCTTACCACGCACGAGGCATTCATCATGGAAATCGACAATTAAATATATTTCTGCCTATATCAGCAAATTTCCTCCAAAACGGGTGACTCATCAGTTCTTAGAATGAACATCAGTAACAATAACACACAACTGCTTCATTACGTTACTGAAAAAAACACATCCGTCTGCAAATTTTGTTTCATCATAATGTTTGTACAGCACTAAACACGTGTGCATTTGCGTGATACAACTGTGCAAAGTGAAATCGTTACACTTCTCTCGTACTACAGTATAGCTCCCTTTTGCATCCCTTTACTACTACTACTGACCGCAGAACAGTTTGTCTTTGCTTGGGGGGATATCGATTTTGTCTGTCTCCCAGTCAAGGGGGTGGGATTCCCCTCCGGCACATCATCCCTGGGGGGGTTATCAAGCCAGTCATCTGATAAATAAGACACTATGACTCCCCTCTGCCAGATGGTGAAGCGTGATTCATCACTCCAGAGAACGCATTTCCACTGCTCCAGAGTTCAATGGCGGTGAGCTTTACACCACTCCAGCCGACACTTGGCATTGCACATGGTGATCTTAGGCTTGTGAGCAGCTGCTCATCCACTGAAACCCATTTCATGAACTCCCAGCAAACAGTTATTGTGGCGACGTTGCTTCCAGAGGCAGTTTAGAACTCGCTAGTGAGTGTTGCAACCGAGGACACTCGGGGGTCCCGTTCTGTGAGCATGTGTTGCTCCTAGACGTTTCCACTTCACAACAGCAGCACTTACAGTTGACTGGGCAGCTCTAGCAGGGCAGAAATTTGACAAACTGACTTATTGGAAAAGTGGCATCCTATGACAGTGCCACGTTGAAAGTCACTGAGCTCTTCAGTAAGGCCATTCTACTGCCAATGTTACTATGGAGATTGCATGGCTGTGTGCTCAATTTTATACACCTGTCAGCAACGGATGTGGCTGAAATTGCTGAATCCACTCATTTTAAGGGGTGTCCACATACTTTTGCATATATAGTGTACCTTACAAGACAAGTATTTCAATGCGAACACCCACAGTCAGTCTCCCTGTTCAGCCTTGTCTGCCCTTGTGTAATGAAGACCCTCCAGGGACCAACAAGGACACAGACACTGGTGACAAAATCAATGAGGGTTTACAGCTCCCCTCTCAATTAGAGATCTACCATCTGAATTATACATTGGCCCTCTTCCTGCATCTCACAGATGAACAGAACAGGGTGTTTCAAGCTGAACAGCCTAAAGCTAGATTTTCACTAACTCTAATTCACACAGAGACAGTACATAGTTGTTGCACATCCGGTAGATGTACATCATTGGCCGCTCCTCAGAGGAGGAATCAGGAATCCTCAGTGAATTAAATTTTTCATTTTTTTTTAAACAACAAAAAAAATAGTAAAACATTTCAAAAGTTATCCTTTTTAGATCAAAATCTACTAAATCAAAAGTTTTATTATACCTACTCATTCAAGGGTTTTTCTTTATTTAGACTATTTTCTACATTGTAGAATAATAGTGAAGACATCAAAAATATGAAATAACACATGGAATCATGTATTAACCAAAAGTGTTAAACAAATCAAAATATATTTTATATTTCAGATTCTTCAAAGTAGCCACCCTTTGCCTTGACAGCTTTGTACACTTGGAATTCTCTCAACCAGCTTCATGAGGAATGCTTTTCCAACAGTCTTGAAGGAGTTCCCACATATGCTGAGCACATGTTGGCTGCTTTTCCTTCACTCTGCGGTCTGACTCATTGAGGTCGGGTGATTGTGGAGGCCAGGTCATCTGATGTAGCAATCCATCACTCTCCTTCTTGGTCAAGTAGCCCTTACACAGCCTGGAGGTTGTCCTGTTGAAAAACAAATGATAGTCCCACTAAGCGTAAACCAGATGGGATGGCATATTACTACAGAATGCTGTGGTAGCCATGCTGGTTAAGTGTGCCTTGAATTCTAAATAAATCACAGACAGTGTCACCAGCAAAGCACCTCCACACCACCTCCTCCAAGCTTCACGGTGGGAACCACACAGGCAGAGATCAACCAGTCACCTACTCTGCATCTCACAAAGACACGGTGGTGGGAACCAAAAATCTCAAATTTGGATTCATCAGACCAAAGGATCGATTTCCACCAGTCTAATGTCCATTGCTTGTGTTTCTTGGCCCAAGCAAGTCTATTCTTATTATTGGTGTCCTTTAATAGTGGTTTCTTTGCAGGATTTCAATGACGAAGGCCTGATTCACGCAGTCTCCTCTGAACAATTGATGTTGAGATGTGTCTGTTACTTGAACTCTGTGAAGCATTTATTTAGGTTGCAATCTGAGGAGCAGTTAACTCTAAAGAACTTATCCTCTACAGCAGAGGTAACTCTGTGTCTCTCTTTCCTGTGGCAGTCCTCACGAGAGCCAGTTTCATCATAGCGCTTGATGGTTTTTGCGACTGCACTTGAAAAAAACCTTAAAAAGTTCTTGACATTTTTCAGATTGAATGACTATGTCTTAAAGTAATGATGGACTGTCATTTCTCTTTGCTTATTTGTTCTGTTCTCGCCATAATATGGACTTGGTCTTTTACCAAATAGGGCTATCTTCTGCATTCCACCCCTACCTTGTCACAACACAACTGATTGGCTCAAACGCATTAAGAAGGAAAGAAATTCCACAAATGAACTTAAGGCACACCTGTTAATTGAAATGCATTTCGGGTGACTACCTCATGAAGCTGGTTGAGAGAATGCCAAGAGGGTGCAAAGCTGTCATCAAAGCAAAGGGTGGCTACTTTGAAGAATCTGTGTTGTGATATTTCATAGTTTTGATGTCTCCACTATTATTCTACAATGTAAAAAATAGTCAAAATAAAGAAAAACCCTTGAATGTGTAGGTGTGTCCAAACTTTTGACTGGTACTGTATGTACATCTACCTGAACACTACAGTAGGAGAAACCACCGATCTTGGGTCTTGTTCATTCAAACCCCCTAACCATCAGCGACACTACTCCTCCAGAGTTGCAAAAGTTCACGTTTGGATTCATGTACTCAAACACTGTTTACAGTGTGAAACCTAATAATAGCTTATTAATCAATAAAAGCATTCATTTAACCATGCTCTCGCTGCAAAGCAGCAACTCATCCTGGGGTCCAAACAAGATTTAGGCGATTATATAAAAAATAAAACAGTACATCACACAACACATTATTACACACACTGTACAATATATCTACAATAAAATCCATTATACAGCAATATAACACTATTACAACGTAGGTGGGTGTAGAGTGCATGCGTTAGATTGTGTGTGCGCATGTACGTCTCTTCACAGTCAATTCTGTTCAATAAGGTGTAGTTTGATCTGTATTTAAATCTGACTTTAGTGCTTGCATGGGATACTTGATGTGGAAGAGAGTTCCATGTAGTCATGGCTCTATGTAGTACTGTGCGTTTCCCATAGTCTGTTCTGGACTTGGGAACTGTGAAGAGACCTCTGCTGAGGGGTATGCATGGGTGTCTGAGCTGTGTGCTAGGCGTTTGAACAGACGGCTCGGTGCTTTCAGCATTTCAATACCTCTTACAAAGATGGGTAGTGATGCAGTCAATCTCTCCTCTACTTTGAGCCAGAACATATTGACATGCATGTTATTAATATGTTAGCTTAAGGGCCAGCTGTGCTGCTGTCACGAGTGCTGTCTTCAAATTCCTTGTCATATAGGAGCCAAGGCGTAGCGTGCCGGTAATTCCACATCTTTATTGAAGGAAACCGAAACCAAAACAATAAACAGGTACGCAGCAAGAAACTTAACGCACTGTGCAGTACACACACAGAAATAACAATAACCCACAAACACAGGTGGAGAATAGGCTGCCTAAGTATGATTCCTAATCAGAGACAACGATAGACAGCTGCCTCTGATTAGGAACCATACTCGGCCCAAAACAAAGAAATACAAAAACAACAGACATACAACACATAGAATGCCCACCCCATGTCACACCCTGACCTAACCAAACAGAGAAAAACGATTCTCTCAGGTCAGGGCGTGACAGCTGCTCTGTTCTGGGCCAACTGTAATCTGCCTCTGTTCTTCTTTGTGCCACTTGACCAGGACTATGCAGTAGTCCAGGTGTGAAAAAACTAGGGCCTGTAGGACGGTTTGTTGATAGCGATGTCAAGAAGAGCAGTGCTATGTTACAAACAGACCTCTCCCCATCTTAGCTACCGTTGCATCAATATGTTTTGACCATAAAAGTTTACAAAATTTACAAAAGGTTACACCAAGCAGTTTAGTGTCCACAACTTGCTCAAATTCCACATTCATTACAAGATTTAGTTGAGGTTTAGTGAATGATTTGTCCAAATACAATGCTTTAGGTTTTTGAAATATTTAGGAGTAGCTTATTTCTTGCCACCCATTCTAAAACTGACTGCAGCTCTTTGTTAAGTGTTGCAGTGATTTCACTTGCTATGGTAGCTGGCATGTATAGTGTTGAATCATCAGCATACATAAACACACAGGTTTTACTACGTGCCAAAGGCAGGTGATTAGTAAAGATTGAAAAAAGTAAAAAAGGGGCCAAGACAGCTGCCCTGGGGAATGCCTGACTACCTGGGTTATGTTAGAGGCACTTCCATTAAAGCCAGACTCAGTAAGTGCAAAATAAAATAATGCAATTTTAAATTTGGTTTATATCTCTCAAATACGAGTCAGAAGATGGTGCCAACAGACATGGCAGCTCTGCTTCAAACTCCTAAGCAACGTTGCAGTATTTATTTTATTTGTTACATTATTGGCCCAGAATGTTTTTTTGTGTTAGTACATACAGCCGGAAATAACTTTGGGATATCAGAGCAGCGGTAACTCACCAGCATTACATCCAGGAATACGACTTTCCCGAATTGGATCCTTTGTTCGTACACCCCAGGGCAATTTAACTTATCCCAGAGGCTGCTCCAAGATGCTGCCGGCGGATAAGAGGTATTCGGAGTGGATTTCCAGTCCGACTCAGGAGGCAGGCACACCATCTACCACTTCCAAGTACATTACTCACTAATGTTTGGTCTCTGGACAATAAAGTAGACAAGCTCAGGGCAAGGATCTCCTTCCAGAGAAACATCGGGGACTGTAACAATCTGTTTCATGGAATCATGGCTCTCTCCGGATATACTGTCCCCGTCCATACAGCCAGCTGAGTTCTCAATACATCGTGCAGACAGGAATAAAGAACTCTCCGGGAAGAAGGAGATGGTGTATGTTTCATGATGACCTACTCATTGTGTGATTGTGACAACGTACAGAAACTCAAGTCCTTTTGTTCACCGACCTAGAATACCTCACAATCAAATGCGGACCGTATTACCTCCCAAGATACTTATTTTTGGTATAATCACAGCCGTGTATAGTCTCCCCCTCAAGCCGATACCACGACAGCTACACTAGACTTTGTGCAAACTGAAAACCACAAATCCTGAGGCTGCATTTATTGTCGCTGGGGATTATAACAAAGCAAATTTGAGGAAAATGCTACCAAACTTCTATCAGCACATTGACTGTAGTAATCGTGCTGCTAATGCTCAAAAGCTCTATTCAATGCTGTTCTGACCAATCGGAATCCATGCTTTCTTTTGATTAATCCATGATTGTTTTGATCACGTGGACTGGGATATTTTCCAGATAGCCTCTGAGAATAACATTGACATATACACGGACACAGTGACTGTGGGCTCTCGTTCTCCATGGCCAACGTGAGTAAGACATTTAAGCGTGTTAACCCTCAAGGTTGTCGGCCCAGACGGCATCCCTAGCCGCGTCCTCAGAGCATGTGCAGACCAGCTGGCTGGAGTCTTTACGGACATATTCAATTTCTCCCTATCCCAGTCGGTTGTCTCAATTTGCTTCAAGATGTCCACCATTGTTGCTGTACCCAAGAAAACAAAGGTAACTGAACTCAATGACTATCGCCCCGTAGCACTCACTTCAGTCATTTTGAAGTGCTTTGAGAGGCGAGTTAAGGATAATATCACCTCTACCTTACACCCTAAACCCACTTCAATTTGCATACCACCCCAAAAGATCCAAAAACTATGCAATCACCATCGCACTGCCCTATCCCATGTGGGCAAAAGGAATAAATATGTAAGAATGCTGTTCATTGACTATAGCTCAGCTATCAACACCATAGTACCTCCCAAGCTCATCATTAAGCTTGGGGCCCTTGGTCTGAACCCCACCCTGTGCAACTGGGTCCTGGACTTCCTGACGGTCCGTCCCCAGGTGGAGAAGGTATGAAAAACACCTCCACTTCACTGATCCTCAACTCAACCCCCCCCCCGTACTCCCTGTTCACCCATGACTGCGTGGCAATGCAGGCCTCCAACTCAATCATCAAGTTTGCAGACGACATAACAGTAGTAGGCCTGATTACCAACAATGACGAGACAGCCTACAGGGAGGAGGTGAGGGCCCTGGCGGAGTGGTGCCAGGAAAATAACCTCTCCCTCAACATCACCAAAACGAAGGAGCTGATCGTGAACTTCAGGACACAGCAGAGGGCGCATGCCTCTATCCACATCGACGGGACCGCAATGGAGAAGGTGAAAAGCTTCAAGTTCCAAGGCGTACACATCACTGACAATCTGAAATGGTCCACCCACACAGACAGTTTGGTGAACAAGGCGCAACAGCGTACACAATCACCACCTGGTACGGCAACTGCACCGCCCACAAACGCAGTGCTCTCCAGAGGGTGGTGCGGTCTGCTCAACACATCACCGGGGGCAAACTACCTGCCCTCCAGGACACCTACAGCACCCGATGTCAAAGGAAGGCCAAAAAGATCATCAAGGACATCAACCACCCAAGCCACGGCCTGTTCACCCCGATACCATTCAGAAGGCGAGGTCAGTAGAGGTGCATCAAAGCTGGGACCGAGAGACTGAAAAACTGCTTCTATCTCAAGGCCATCAGACTGTTAAATAGCCATCATTACCCAGCTTCACCTGGTTACTCAACCCTGCACCTTAGAGGCTGCTGCCCTATATACACACACAGACATGGAAATCACTGGTCACTTTAATAATGTTTACATACTGTAATGCTTTACTCATTTCATATGTACAGTTGAAGTCGGAAGTTTACATACACCTTAGCCAAATACATTTAAGCTCAGTTTCACAATTCCTGATATTTAATCCTAGTAACAATTCCCTGTCTTAGGTCAGTTAGGAACACCCCTTTATTTTAAGAATGTCAGAATAATAAGAGAGAGGATTTCATTCAGCTTTTATTTCTTTCATCACATTCCCAGCGGGTCAGACATTTACATACACTCAATTAGTATTTGGTAGCGTTGCCTTTAAATTGTTTAACTTGGGTCAAATGTTTTGGGAAGCCTTCCACAAGCTTCCCACAATAGGTTGGGTGAATTTTGACCCATTCCTCCTGACAGAGCTGGTGTAACTGAGTCGGGTTTGAAGGCCTCCTTGCTCGCACACGCCTTTTCAGTTCTGCCCTCAAATTTTATATAGGATTGAGGTCAGGGCTTTGTGATGGCCACTCCAATACCTTGCCTTTGTTGTCCTTAAGGCATTTTGCCACAATTTTGGAAGTATGCTTGGGGTCATTGTCCATTTGGAAGACCCATTTGTGACCAAGCTTTAACTTCCTGACTGATGTCTTGAGACGTTGCTTCAATATATCCACATCATTTTCCTACCTCATGATGCCATCTATTTTGTGAAGTGCACCAGTCCCTCCTGCAGCAAAGCACCCCCACAACATGATGCTACCACCCCCGTGCTTCACAGTTGGGATGGTGTTCTTTGGCTTGCAAGCCTCCCCCTTTTTCCTCCAAACATAACGATGGCCATTATGGCCAAACAGTTCTATTTTGTTTCATCAGACCAGAGGATATTTCTCCAAAAAGTACGATCTTTGTCCCCATGTGCAGTTGCAAATTGTAGTCTGGCTTTTATATGGCTGTTTTGGAGCACAGGCTTCTTCCTTGCTGAGTGCGCCTTTCAGGTTATGTCAATATAGGACTCGTTTTGCTGTGGATATAGATACTTTTGTGCCCATTTCCTCCAGCATCTTCACAAGGTCCTTTGCTGTTGTTCTGGGATTGATTTGCACTTTTTGCATCAAAGTACGTTCATCTCTAGGAGACAGAACGCGTCTTCTTCCTGAGCGGTATGATGGCTGCGTGGTCCCATGGTGTTTATACTTGCATACTATTGTTTGTACAGATGAACGTGGTACCTTCAGGCGTTTGGAAGTTGCTCCCAAGGATGAACCAGACTTGTGGAGGTCTACAATTTATTTTCTGAGGTCTTGGCTGATTTCTTTTGATTTTCCCATGATGTCAAGCAAAGAGGCACTGAGTTTGAAGGTAGGCCTTGAAATACATCCACAGGTACACCTCCAATTGACTTAAATGATGTCAATTAGCCTATCAGAAGCTTTTAAAGCCATGACATTTTCTGGAATTTTCCAAGCTGTTTAAAAAAGGCACAGTCAACTTAGTGTATGTAAACTTCTGACCCACTGGAAGTGTGATACAGTGAAATAATCTGTCTGTAAACAGTTGTTGGAAAAATGACTTGTGTCATGCAAAGGAGATGCCCTAAGCGACTTGCCAAAACTATAGTTTGTTAACAAGAAATTTGTGGAGTGGTTGGAAAAACAAGTTAATGACTCCAACCTAAGTGTATGTAAACTTCCAACTTCAATTGTATTCTATTCTACTGTATTTTAGTCAATGCCACATTGCTCATCCTAATATTTATATATTTCTTAATTCCATTATTTTACTTTAGATTTGTGTGTATTGTTGTTAATTGTTAGATACTACTGCACTGTTGGAGCTAGGAACACAACCATTTCCCTACACCCGCAATAACATCTGCTAAATATGTGGATGTGACCAATAAAATGTGAAGTATTAATTTTACTTATTCAGCGCTTTGAAGCCACAGCACTGGAAATACTGGTGCTTTTTTCAATTTTCCCCTCTTCAGGTGTGTTTACATTTTGCAGCTGAATTCTCAGTCAGGCGACTTGAATGCGTAGGGCTCGAGTGTAGCCAAGATGTAACCTCGCTCACACAAGGAGTGATGTTTACAACTCAACTGTCACTCTGCCGTAGTTCCATTTAGCCTTGCAGTCAATCCAGTCGGACTATAACCAAAGACACTGGTAAGGGTACTTTTTGGAATAAAACAATAAATAATTTATGTTATTATCAATTATATTTTACACTTTGTTCTGTTCTGGAAAATAGCTAGTTACTGCTGTTAGGGTCTAAATTAACCTAGTAAAACTCACGGACGATTAGTAAAGCTTAAACCAAACCATTGGGTCAATACAGCTGCATCAGACAAAAGACATTCACACAAGCAATGATATTTAACCCTTTGTCCTATGCGGAGTCTCCTACACATCTGAACAGCCATTGCATCTGTAGCTAGACAAAACCTTCCTCACTTCATCTGACCTGACCTCTTCCCCAAAGTGCTCACTCCTCATATCAGTGCTGCCACATGTGATCGTTTTCCCTGCACATTCAAAGCTTAATTGCACCCACCATATACCTTCCTCCTACAGATAATCATTAACTTCTGGTGTAGACCCTCTCTAACCCATTGCACTCAATATTTCAATAGGATACCTGATAATTAACCCTATTTCAAGTTTTAGGAGTCAGAACCCAGAATCCATCACTGCCAACCTGTTCTGCATTTTCTGTAGTGTTTAGCTGTGTTCTGCCTGTTGGCTAGACAAGGCAGCTACTAGTAGCTAGCTGGTTAAATCAGTTTGCTTGCTAGCTAGCTGGCGAGCTATCTAACAGTTAGCCAATTTTAGGCTTGTCATAATAAAACGATGCTTGTTTTCATTTCATGCATTTCCAAAACCATTTGAATATATTTGTCTTAGCAAATTAGTCTTCCTTCCACAACATAAATATCCAAAGAGCTAACGTTAGAGATGTCAGATCACGTCGCATAATATAGCTAATATCTATTGACCATATTAATTTATCAATAGTTGTAGCTAAGTTAGATAGCTAGCTATCAGTCATAGCTAGTTCTATGAAATATTTAAAGCAAATAATATTACCATCGACTTATTGCCATTCTTTTTTGTTTTACTTTTTACCCGTTTTTCATGATATCCAATTGGTAGTTACAGTATTGTCCCATCGCTGCAACTCCCGTATGGACTCAGGAGGTGAAGGTCGAGAGCCATGCTTCCTCCAAAAGACGACCCCGCCAAGCCGCACTGCTTCTTGACACACTGCTTGCTGTGCCGCACCAATGTGTCAGAGGAAACACCGTACAGCTGGCAACCGAAGTCAGTGTACATAAGTGCAAAATTATTTATTTATTCCACAAATAGCTAAATGTTTATATGAAACAAAATTATAGAACAAATAATTTGAAGGTGTGTAACTAGATTTATTTAGACATAAGACAACATTCATGAGTGAAAGTTTCAGGTACACTACATGACCAAAAGTATGTGGACATCTGCTCGTCGAACGTCTCATTCCAAAATCATGGGCATTAATATGGAGTTGGTCCCCCCTTTGCTGCTATAACAGCCTCCACTATTCTTGAAAGGCTTTCCACTAGATGTTGGAACATTCGTGAGGTCGGGCACTGATGCCGGGCAATTAGGCCTGGCTCTCAGTCGGCATTCCAATTTATCCCAAAGGTGTTCGATTGGGTTGAGGTCAGGGCTCTGTCCAGACCAGTCAAGGTCTTCCACACCGATCTCAACAAATCATTTCTGTATGGACCTCGCTTTGTGCACAGGGGCATTGTCATGCTGAAAAAGTAAAGTGCCTTCCCCAAATTTTTGCCACAAAGTTGGAAGCACAGACTCGTCTAGAATGTCATTGTGTAATGTAGCGATAACATTTCCCTTCACTGGAACTAAGGGGCCTAGCCCGAACCATGAAAAACAGCCCCAGACCATTGTTCCTCCTCTACAAACAACTTTACAGTTGCCACTATGCATTTGGGCAGGTAGTTCTCCTGACTTCAGCCAAACCCAGATTTGTCCGTCGGACTGCCAGATGGCGAAGTGTGATTCATCACTCCTGAGAATGAGTCCAATGGCGGTAAGCTTTACACCATTCCAGCCGACGCTTGGCATTGCACATGGTGATCTTAGGCTTGTGTGCGCCTGTTCGGCCATGGAAACCTATTTTATGAAGGTCCCGACTAACAGTTCTTGTGCTTACGTTGCTTCCAGAGGCAGTTTGGAACTTGGTAGTGAGTGTTGCAACCGAGGTCAGGCGATGTTTATGCGTTTAAGCACTCGGCGGTCCCGTTCTGTGAGCTTGAGTGGCCTACCACTTCGCGGCTGAGACATTGTTGCTCCTAGACAATTCTGCTTCACAATAACAGCACTTACAGTTGACCAGGGAAGCTCTAGCAGGGCAGAAATCTGACGAACTGACTTGTTGGAAAGGTGGCATCCTATGACAATGCCACGTTGAAAGTCACTGAGCTCTTCAGTAAGGCTATTCTACTGCCAATGTTTGCTATGTAGATTGCATGGCTGTGTGCTTGATTTTATACACTTGGCTGAAATAGCCAAATCCACTAATTTGAAGGGGTGTCCACATACTTTCGTATATATAGTTTATATTTACAGGTGGATTTTTTTTAATCAAAAAAGTTATTTAACCTTTATTTAACTAGGCAAGTCAGCTAAGAAGAAATTCTTATTTACAATGACGGCCTACCCCGGCCAAACCCTCCCCTAACCCGGACAGCGCTGGGCCAATTGTGTGCCGCCATATGGGACTCCCGATCACGGCTGGTTGTGATACAGCCCGGGATCAAACCTGGGTCTGTAGTGATGCCTTTAGCACTGCCTTATAGACCTCTGCGCCACTCGGGAGGCCTTGTAGAGGGGACTGTACATACATTTTCAATAACATGAGGTTATGTACAATTGCTATTTATAAGCAAATGAGGTCTATTTAATTGAGTAGAGGGGACTGTACAATAATATAATGGTGGTTATTTGTGATTATTATTTACAAGAAACTATAGCAACGAATTGTTAGCTATTGGTATTCAGTGTGTATGTGTGCTTATGTGTGTGTGTGTGTGCGCATGCGGACATAAGGGTTTCCATTCATTGTAGCTGTTCAGACCCTAGGGAGGGGGAGGAAAAGACACATCTAGAAACAATCTGTTTGACCCTACTTTTTAAAAACACTATTTATTTTTTATCTTATCACTCATACTTAGCCCTCGGCTGACGTGCCTGAACCAGCTCCTGGATGTGTGGTGGTGGAATGTCAGGGAGAAGGCTAAGATTCCTTGGGTCACTGGCTACATGAGGGACGATCCTTGGCATTCCTACATTGGATGCCAACCTCTGTCTGACCACACCTGCTTGCAGTTCAGGGAATTAACTGTAGGGTTTTGGAGTCTTCTTCGCAAACACGGTCTATATTTTCTGTAGTAGCTGAGGGTATAGAACACAGAACAGCAAAGTAAGAGTAATTAGTATAACAATATCAAGATAAAGGCAGTAAAATGTCCTGCTGCACTGAACAAGTATGGACAGGTTCTGGTTCTGACCGGAGATGTACATAATAGTCTGCATGTACACAACAGGCGAGTGTCCAGAATGGCAGGGAAACAGGAATCACTCACATCTTGTTGCCAGCTTTGTTCGTCAGAGCAGGCCTCTCTCAATGTTGATTATAGTCCAATGCTGCCAGGCGTGTCCTGGCCTCATATGGGTGGTGTGAAGGCAAACCTCTTGCTGGCATACATCAGAATGCGATTCTGGAATGCCTCCAGCTCTGCAGTTAGCCTTGTGTGTTGTCTCATCAAACATATACAAATATATGACACATTTACAGTACTTAAAAGCCAGGTATTTGGGGATATATCTTTAAGTAGGTCTGCAATGTAAAAAAAGAAAGGGAAAAAGCATGTTTTGAGACCTACCTTACACAAAAAGGAGGGATATAGTCAGAGCTGTCCTCCTCCGATGTCACTTCCTCATCCTCTTCCGATGGGATCCACTATCAACTGATGACACATCCTCTTCCATTTCCTCTTCTGATGTCCTCTACCCAATCAATACTACAAAACATAGCAGAATAATGAAAAGGGTGCATGAGTTGATAATCACATACAGTTCTAATAGCAATTAAAACAGGCCTGTCATCCTTTTAGACCATTTGTTACAGATTAAAATACTGTAGTTGTAGGAGACAATTCGGAGTACCAAAAAAGCTACAACAAAAATCTACAAAATGAAATGTACTTTCACACTGCTTATGAGATGGTTTATACTGATTCTGATCCACACTGATGATACTGGCAGTGTCTGTGTCACCAATACTTATTTGGGTCATACTTACAGTGCATTCGTAATGTATTCAGACCCCTTCACTTTTTCCACATTTTGTTATGTTACAGCCTTTTTCTAAAATTGATTAAATCGTTCCCCCCCTCCCTCAATGTACACACAATAACACATCATGACAAAGCAACAAAAAAAAAATATTTTGCAAAAATGTATACAAAAAAAAAAAAAAAAACACATTTACATAACTATTCAGACCCTTTGCTCAGTACTTTGTTGAAGCACCTTTGGCAGCAATTACAGCCTTCGAGTCTTCTTGGGTATGACACTACAAGCTTGGCACGTCTGTATTTGGGGAGTTCCTCCCATTCTTCTCTGCAGATTCCCTCAAGCTCTTTCAGGTCTCTCCAGAGATGTTCATTCGGGTTCAAGTCCGGGCTCTGGATGGGCCATTCCAGGCCATTCAAAGACTTGTCCCAAAGCCACTCCTAAGTTGTCTTGGCTGTGTGCTTAGGGTCATTGTCCTGTTGGAAGATAAACCTTTGCCCCAGTCTGAGGGCCTGAGCGCTCTGGAGCAGATTTTCATCAAGGATCTCTCTCTACTTTCCTCCGTTCATCTTTCCCTCGATCCTGACTAGTCTCCCAGTCCCTGCCGCTGAAAAACATCCCCCAGCATGACGCTGCCACCACCATGCTTCACCGTAGGGATAGTATTGGCCAGGTGTTGAGCGGTGCCTGGTTTCCTCTAGATGTGACGCTTGGCATTCAGGCCAAAGAGTTCAATATTGGTTTCATCAGACCTGAGAATCTTGTGGAGTGTTACAGAGATGGTTGTCCTTCTGGAAGGTTCTCCCATTCCCATAGAAGAACTCTGGAGCTTTGTCAGAGTGACCATCAGGTTCTTGGTCACCTCACTGACCAAGGCCCTTCTCCCTTGATTGCTCAGTTTGTCCGGACGGCTAGCTATTGGAAGAGTCTTGGTGGTTCCAAACTTCTTCCATTTAAGTGAGGCCACTGTTTTCAATGCTGCGGGAAAAAAATGGTACCCTTCCCCAGATCTGTGCCGTCCCAATCCTGTCTCAGAGCTCTACATTCAATTACTTTCACCTCATGTCTTGGTTTTTGCTCTGACATGCACTGTCAACTGTGGGACTTTATATAGACAGGTGTGTGCCTTTCCAAATCATGTCCAATCAATCTAATTTACCACAGGTGGACTCCAATCAAGTTGTAGAAACATCTAAAGGATGATCAATGGAAACAGGATGCACCCGAGCTCAATTTCGAGTCTGAATACGAATGTAAATAAGTTATTTTTAAACATTTTAAAACATATTTGCAAACATTTCAAAAAAACTGTTTTTGCTTTGTCATCATGGGGTATTCTGTGTAGATTGAGTATTTCTTTTAAATCCATTTTAGAATAAGGCTGTAAAGTAACAAAATGTGGAACAAGTAAAAGGGGTCTGAACACTTTTTACCGAATGCACTGTATGTGAAAAAGAATGACTGTAATCAGTGTCCCAAATTGTATCATAGGTGAACAGAATATACATGTTTGAATGAAATGTTCATATTTTGCACATTTTCTAAATTACATGTCATGTATGGATTACATGTCATGTATGGATACGAATATATCAGGATCTTCTTTTAGAAAGTCATGCCCACTAAAATAAATGACACTCGTAGGTTAAAACTGCATTCAAGTAAAAAATAATTTTGGGCTAATATTAGTTCGAAGTCATGCTATCTTACCTGGCCAACACAGTCGAGCTTGACGCAATTCCAATGTGCTAGACAGCATGCACTTCGAATGCTCCATCTTTGGCAGGGGTGGATGGACATCTTACTCCCTTCTGGTAACTATGAGGAAAATACTAAAGGTATTGCCGCTGCAATATCAACCACATATTCTCCAAATTACAGACACTATTTGACAAACTATCCTGGCCTTGTAAATGGGTTGCTCAATTTTTACATAACGTTAGCTAGCTAGCCAGGCTGGGCAGTAATGTTACACATCACACAAACGGTAAGAAACTGACAGTTGGTGTAAAAAGCTGTGGTTTCATTGTAGCTAGCTAGCAAAGAATAACAGTGCAAAGCACACCACTTTGTACTGGTAGCTAACAACTTTGTAACCATTTACAACTACTTTGTTTCAAAAGTGTCACTGTTAGAAGTAGACGTTACTTAAATAGTTAGCTTAATTAGGTTATTTTGCCGGCTAGTCATTGATGAACACATCATCAGCTAACGTTAGCTACAAGGAAGAAAGTGGGTGTATCTGTCAGTGTCAAGCATAACTGCCCAGCAGAAATGCATTGCGTCTAAGATGGAGTTGACTGCGGAGCTCCCGCCACCTTTCAAAACTGCCACCGATAATTTACTCTTGACCTCCCAATATCTTGTTATTTTCGGTTAGGGTTTTTTCTCTTCGGTTGATACCAGGCGTTTGTCTGCCATTTGATCAGGTCACTACTAAAAGACAGTTGCAGCAGTGTACCAGGGAGTACAATGATTCAGATATGCCTTGCAATGTACGTCTGACGCAAACGCATTCCATTTGTTTTTTTAACCCTAACATAAATAATTAATATAAACAAGCGGATGTAGCAGATTTCAAACTGACACGGAGTCTGGCTTTAAAGAACACCCTCTGTTCTGTTAGACTGGTAACACGCAAAGACTGATGGGAAGTAAGACTTGTGTTTCAGAGGACGCATGGCTCTTAACCTTCGCCTGTCCCACTTTTTGATAAATGGCGAAGGAGGTCCTGACGTTTCTTTCGCCTCGAGTGGTTTATTAGACCCCTCGAAGACCGATGGGAAGTAAGGCTCGATTGGTTAAAATCTGAAGTTTTGATATAGTACTCACATTGTAATCTACATGTGTGTTTTTTTTATTGAGCTGTCCACTTGGCCAGGTCAAAGTGGTCTTTTGACCTCAATGGGACTTCCTGGATAAATAATAATACAAAATCAGCTGTCTAAATGTATTTTCCTATCTAAGCAAATGTAG
The DNA here is from genome assembly GCF_901001165.1 of Salmo trutta. NCBI lineage: Eukaryota > Metazoa > Chordata > Actinopteri > Salmoniformes > Salmonidae > Salmo > Salmo trutta. Next base: position 27,457,501 of record NC_042972.1, read on the forward strand.
TATCAGCTGTTCTTCTGAGTTTCTGGTGCACAGAGGCTGTGTCTCGGTCATGACAAGTATGACTACATGCCCCTGTGTAGCTATTTTTCATACATTTATTCATTTAGCAGATGTTCTTACACAGAGTCAACCATCCAGAATAAGATTTTCAGAATTCTTCAGGTAAGTATTAGCTCATTTCAAGAGAGAATGATAGTGGATACATGCCAAAAGGTTTTGCATTAGACTCTTAAACAAACACACATTTTGAGGACCACCCCCAGAGAGGGACATTTTGGGTGTCCTTCACGCTGCCTGTTTTGAAGACGTGCTTTATTAAAAATCTCTTGCTTTTGTGGTAATTATATCTGTATCAATTAGGCGCCCAAACCAGCCAGGACCATGCTGTTTAATTTTGGCCAATTCAGTCGGTTGGATTCCAGTTTGGTTATTTTGAAAAAGAGAGGGAGGTGAGGAGGGACTCAAATCCCTGCCTAGGGAGGGAGTATGAATGAATAAATAAATTAAAATATGAGAGGCTCCATTAACACCCCACACATCAAAGGGAAGGGGGAAGCTGGAAGGGGAGCACTGTACATACTGTGTGTATGCGTTGCGTGTGTCTCCACCCACACTTTCAAGTTTTTAGTAATCATATGTACGGGATACACATAGTATACGCCATCCAACCAAATGCTTACTTGCAGGTTCCTTCTCGACAATGCAACAACAATAAGAAATAATAAAACAAGAACAGAAACAAAGTAAATGGCTCAGTAAAATAAACATTTTACCATAATACAGGAAGGCACAATTTATAGTCCAATATTTACACACGTTTTGGTGGAGACTGAATTGGGGGGCATGTGTGTAAATTGTGTGTGGGGGCAAAGCCTGACACCGAAACTAACTGGACCACACCAGGGTGGGGGTGGAATTTGTTTAGGGGGTGCGTTATGAGGTGAGGGATATTACTGTACTGCATGTGGGGGGTGTGACACCAGGGCCAGCGGGACAACAGTAGAGTAGAGTGAATTCTGACCCGGGGGCAGCGGGAGCGAAATGACAGTTCACTAACTGTATACACCTAACCTCAGGCTATGATACATCACAGATGACACACACACATTCATCAGCACTGTATGTGTATCTCTGTCAACAAACAAACACTGTCACACATATGACTCCGGGCATTTAGGAACTGTCAGTTTAAGTCTGTCACTAGTCCACTTACATCATAGCAGAATGAATGACTGATCGTGACCTAGATTATCACCTAATAGTGTTATATCAGGTTTACTCCACATTAACCTGCTCTTCGCCACACCATTCGCAGGAGTCACACAGATAAAGTAGCCCATACAGACAGAGCTAACATATTGACATTTGAAATGGCAACCATTTTCCTTAAAACAGGGACAGCAAAAAGTGAGAACAGGTCGAGGTTGGATGGTGAATGATGGCACGCCTGAAGACCAACAGTGAGCTTGATTTAGGTCAGACTACCTCACCTGTGTGAAGTGGAATGTAATCAAACAATCAAATATCTCAATAACTCACGAGGACGCAGCGGAACAATGAGGTGTGAATGTATAAATGTCAGAGGGCTAGTGTCCAGGGAGTCCTCATGTGTAATAGACACACACACACACACACACACACACACACACACACACACACACACAGAATTCAAGCAGACAGTGTGAAAGCATACCTGACCCCTCTCTGTGTCACCTTAGAAAGGTCCAACGCAGCCGTTTTTTTTCTCAGTATCAAATCGTTTCCGGGTAACAATTAAGTAAGTACCTTACTGTTATTGTTTTCAGTTAAAATGGTCAAAAAGAAACACAAATAGCTTCTTAGCAAAGAGCAATTTCCCAAGCAAGAATTTAGCTAGGACTGTCTGGGAGTGGTCTGATCGGGGAAGGGAAAACGATCTGTTATTGGCAGAGAGGTTTGGAACGCTCTTATTGGTCTGTTAACCAATTTAGGGCCTGGTGGGCCACCAGGTAGGCCAAAACTTCATCCCACCAAAACGAGCTGAAATTTTGGCCGGTTTTGTCAAACAGCTCTTACACTAAAATGGCATTATCATAATTTTCACAATATTATTCCAACCTCATACAATAATATAAACTCAACAAAAAAATAAACATCAATTTTTCATGACCCTGTCTTTCAAAGATAATTTGTAAAAATCCAAATAACTTCACAGGTCTTCATTGTAAAGGGTTTAAACACGGTTTCCCATGCTTGTTCAATGAACCATAAACAATTAATGAACATGCACCTGTGGAACGGTTGTTAAGACACTAACAGCTTACAGACGGTAGGCAATTAAGGTCACAGTTATGAAAACTTAGGACACTAAAGAGGCCTTTCTACTGACTCTGAAAAACACCAAAAGAAAGATGCCCAGGGTCCCTGCTCATCTGCATGAACATGCCTTAGGCATGCTGCAAGGAGGCATGAGGACAATACATTGTCTCACATGTCCGTACTGTGAGACGCCTAAGACAGTGCTATAGGGAGATATGACGGACAGCTGATTGTCCTCGCAGTGGCAGACCACGTGTAACAACACCTGCACAGGATCGGTACATCCGGACATCACACCTGCGGGACAGGTACAGGATGGCAACAACAACTGCCCGAGTTACACCAGGAATGCACAATCCCTCCATCAGTGCTCAGACTGTCCGTAGTAGGGTGAGAGAGGCTGGACAGAGGGCTTTGGTAGGCCTATTGTAAGGCAGGTCCTCACCAGACATCACTGGCAACAACGTCACCGTCGCTGGACCAGACAGGACTGGCAAAAAGTGCTCTTCACTGATGAGTGGTGGTTTTGTCTCACCAGGGGTGCTGGTCGGATTCACGTTTATCGTCGAAGGAATGAGCTTTACACCGAGGCCTGTACTCTGGAGCAGGATCGATTTGGAGGTGGAGGATCCGTCATGGTCTGGAGCGGTGTGTCACAGCATCATTGGACTTAATTTGTTGTCATTGCAGGCAATCTCAACGCTGTGCGTTACAGGGAAGACATCCTCCTTCCTCCCTCATGTGGTACCCTTCCTGCAGGCTCATCCTGACATGACCCTCCAGCATGACAATGCCACCAGCCATACTGCTCATTCATGGCGTGATTTCCTTCAAGACAGGAATGTCAGCGTTCTGCCATAGCCAGCGAAGAGCCCGGATCTCAATCCCACTGAGCACGTCTGGGACCTGTTGGATCGGAGGGCTAGGGCCATTCCCCCCAGAAATGTCCGGGAACTTGCAGGTGTCTTGATGGAAGAGTGGGGTAACATCTCACAGCAAGAACTGGCACATCTGGTGCAGTCCATGAGGGGGAGATGCACTGCAGCTGGTGGCCACACCAGATACTGACTGTTACTTTTGATTTTGACCCCCCCCCTTTGTTCAGGGAAACATTATTCAATTTCTGTTCGTCACATGTCTGTGGAACTTGTTCAGTTTATGTCTCAGTTGTTGAATCTTATGTTCATACAAATATTTACACATGTTAAAGTTTGCTGAAAATAAACACAGTTGACAGTGAGAGGACGTTTCTTTTTTTGCTAAATATATATAAATAATAAATGTACAGCAAGAGACAGACACCCTCATACACATATGCACACACTATCGAACGTGCATACATAGACACACACAAACCCCTCAACTCCCCCCTCAGTGTATAGTATACACTCAAACAGACAGATGCATACACTCCCCAGAGAGTTGAGGAATGTGAGATCAGTTGTCATAGGACGTTAATCCTCATGAACACCCAAACAATAGGAGTAGCATGTGCTACAGGGACCCTCCAGGGGCTCAGAGTGTGTCCCACCGGGACGGCCATTATGGAGAATCAGGGCACAGTTTCACATACAGTAGACACCCTCTAATGGGATATGGATGTGAAAATAATAAGGTCACGGAGGTCTGATAACAAGCAAGTTTTTCCTTCCTTCGTCTTTTATGGTAATATTTTGAGTATCATCTTTGCCTAGGGTTAGAGAACTTATACTAGACTACCAACAGACTGAACGTGACCTAACCGATGTCTACAGAAACCAACTTGACAAAAAGTGTGGTAGTCAAGTCAAAGCGTATTGAATTCATATCACATTAGGTCACCTAGCATACATTTTTATTTTCCTAATCTCGCTGACTTTGAAGATGGTGAAGAATAGGGTGACCAGATGTCCCCGATTCTGATGGCCTGTCCTCTGCTAGAGGTGTTCCTATTAGCCCTTAGAAAGAAAAAAAATAAACTGTCGTTAAACTGTGTCTGATATTTCAATAATCAAAACACTGTATCCAATCAGATTTGTAAAAATATTGTCTGTCCCTGTACCAAACTTGTTTGCCCCCGCGGCTTCGCCGCATACCTTGAATGTTCAGGCAAACGTGGGATCAGTGATACATTGTAACCACTGCATGAACCATGCCCATGGCCAGAAAGTGTTTCATGCAACATCATAGGCTACCAAACTTGACATTTACTAGATAGAAATTGATTACTTCTTCTAGCCTGTGTTATGACGACTAAAAGTAGGCTATTTGAAAGGACTATAGCAAAAATGTGTTAACTATTTCCCAGATTTTAATTTCCAAAATCAGATCACCATGGTGTAAAGAAACAGTCATCCACCCCTTCCCTCTCTCCATTGGAATGTGTGCCATCCTGGGGGGCTAGCAGTTGTTAGCGGGCATGTGTGGCTGCAAGTGCCACCTCTGTTAGAGCACCTGGTCTGAAATTTTGTCCTTAAAACACAAGACATTTTTCAAAATATCCGTTTACACCCGTTACTGGTGTTAGGGAAGACGGATAGTAGACTCTGTCCAGTAGTTTAACATCTTTTCCAAAACTGCGACAAAAACATTGTTAAAATAATTTGTTGATACAGTAAAACCTCTTGAATAAAAACCAAGAACTCAACATGATATCCAAGAATGGATTGAAAATATATTAATGAACCACAGACAAATGGACAGCCGAGTGGATCAGAAGCCTGCACAGAGATGTATATGAAATCAAAGGGAAATTAAAAAGTAATTTAACCACGGCGGCAGAAATAGACCATCCCGCTGATGAAACAGCATTTCCCCAACCAGACATTAGCCTCCTCGCATGCATTTAAATAATCTCACAGCAGATTACAACCGCAGCAGAACAGTGCCGTTTGGCATCAATAGTGTCCATTAATTAACATGGGAGAGAGTAAACCGCCCAGAGCAATAATATACTCCTTAAAGACGAGAGAAGAGAAAGAAAAGAGCAAATAAAGACAGAGGGAGCAAAAAACTGCATACTTTTGAAGAATACTTGAATAATTAATCAAGGAGAATCTCAAATGGAAAATAATTAAAATCAACAGATGGTCTCTCCATTACTCCCGTTTCTTTCCCTTCTCCACTTCCAAGCTCTATCCTTCACTCAATCTTATGATTTTTTAAACGCTGCTACCGATTATTGGAGGACCATAAAAAGCCGATACTGATTAAAATCGGTCGATATTTATTTATTTGAAATAATGACAATTACAACAATACTGAATGAACACTTATTTTAACTTAATATAATACATCAATAAAATCAATTTAGCCTCAAATAAATAACGAAACATGTTCAATTTGGTTTAAATAATGCAAAAACAAAGTGTTGGAGAAGAAAGTAAAAGTGCAATATGTCCCATCTAAAAAACCTAACCTTTAAGTGCCTTGCTCAGAACATGAGAACATATGAAAGCTGGTGGTTCCTTTTAACATGAGTCTTCAATATTCCCAGGTAAGAAGTTTTAGGTTGTAGTTATTATAGGACTATTTCTCTCTATACCATTTGTATTTCATATACCTTTGACTATTGGATGTTCTTATAGGCACTTTAGTATTGCCAGTGTAACAGTATAGCTTCCGTCCCTCTCCTCGCCCCTACCTGGGCTCGAACCAGGAACACATCGAAAACAGCCACCCTCGAAGCATCGTTATCCATTGCTCCACAAATGCCGCGGCCCTTGCAGAGCAAGGGGAACAACTACTTCAAAGACTCAGAGCGAGTGCCGTCACCGATTGAAACACTATTAGCGCGTACCCCGCTAACTAGCTAGCCATTTCACATCGGTTACACCAGCCTAATCTTGGGAGTTGATAGGCTTGAAGCACAACGATGAGCTGCTGGCAAACACACGAAAGTGCTGTTTGAATGAATGCTTACGAGCCTGCTGCTGCCTACCACCGCTCAGTCAGACTGCTCTAACAAATATCAACTCATAGACTTAATTATAACATAATAACACACAGAAATACGGGCCTTAGGTCATTAATATGGTCAAATCGGGAAACTATCATTTCGAAAACAAAACGTTTATTCTTTCAGTGAAATACAGAACCTTTCCGTATTTTATCTAACGGGTGGCATCCCTAAGTCTAAATATTGCTGTTACATTGTATAACCTTCAATGTTATGTCATAATTATGTACAATTCTGGCAAATTAATTACGGTCTTTGTTATGAATAAATGGTCTTCACGCAGTTCGCAACGAGCCAGGTGGCCCAAACGGCTGCATATACCATGACTGCTTGCACGGAACGCAAGAGAATTGACACAATCTAGTTAAAAGAAAGTCATGTTAGCAGGCAATATTAACTAAATATGCAGGTTTAAAAATATATACTTGTGTATTGATTTTAAAGAAAGGCATTGATATTTATGGTTAGGTACACATTGGTGCAACGACAGTGCTTTTTTCGCGAATGCGCTTGTTAAATCATCACCCGTTTGGAGAAGTAGGCTGTGATTCGATGAGAAATTAACAGGCACCCCATCGATTATATGCAACGCAGGACACGCTAGATAAACTAGTAATATCAACCATGTGTAGTTAACTAGTGATTATGTTAAGGTTGAGAGTTTTATATAAGATAAGTTTAATGCTAGCTAGCAACTTACCTTGGCTTCTTGCTGCACTCGTGTAACACGCAGTGCACACGCACGCAGGCTCCTCGTGGAGTACATTGTAAGGCAGGTGGTTAGAGCATTGGACTTGTAACCAGAAGGTTGCAAGATCGAATCCCCAAGCTGACAAGGTAAAAATTCTGCCCCTGAACAAGGCAGTTAACTCCCATTCCTAGGCCGTCATTGAAAATAAGAATGTGTTCTTAACTTACTTGCCTAGTTAAATAATGGTTAAAAAAAAAACGGCCACAATCGGTGTCCAAAAATGCCGGTTACCGATTGTTATGAAAACTTGAAAATCGCCCCTAACTAAATCAGCCATTCCGATTAATCGGTCGACCTCTAATTCTAATGGTCAACATCAGCTAGCTAGGAAAAGCTACTTCTCAATATTAGCTGTAAATTGCTCCTATTGCACTCTTTCTAAACCCCAATTTCAACGAACCATATATCATTGTGTTTACTTGATAGCTACCTACACAAATAGCTAGCTAGAACAAAGTGTTAATAAGATAAAAATTATTTAAAAAGATTTAAAAGCAATACAAATAAAACGTTTCCAGTAGGCATCTGCAGAGGGAGCTAAGAGCTGTGTTGTCAGTCATTTCCCAGCAACTTCAGTAAAAAGGCAGATCCTCGGGAGGACTTTGCATCAAATCACTTTATGCCATTTGAACAAATAACTTGCCCTCATATTGACCACTTTCTCTATAGGGAGCAATGACAATGTGCAACATCACGACAACTACACTAAAAGCAACGTCAAAAAGGTTATCCCCCAGTAATACACTTGTTATTAACAGTTAATTTCCCCATTTACGCAGAGTGGAAGCATTGCAGATAGCAGTGACACATCAATTAGTCCACTCACCTCAGAGCTGCTCGCTGTCTATTGTGTGCCTTAAGGGGCCAGAGACGTCGGAGCCTCAGGAATAAGAGTGTGGTTCCTGTCTCCGAGGGCCAATCCCATGCTCTATCCCACTCTCCCAGCAGGTGCCACTGGCTCACTGATGTTCCAGTATCACATTACGCGTTGAATCACCAGGGATGAGGGAAGATGCAGGGTGTGAATCCTGTTGACAAAGAGAGATAGATGAGTCACTATGGCCTATTTATGAAGAATGCGCATTTCCCATAAAGTGAGGCAGTAGGCAGCCTGCTGGCATCAGAATTGATATAAATGTAGCATATTCAACGCTGACAATAATTTCTTGGTACGGAAGTTGCCGATACCTCAGGCTCTGATGATTACAGTTGAATAGGAATGTCTATGTAAATAAATTACCATCACTGCCAAGAACCATTGCACAAGGATGTGGAAATGCCATCTTTAATTTGCAAACCTCTGTTTTGAATGTTTATCTCTGAATATTAATTTTCCTTTCCTTTGTTCTTTCTTAGTCAAAGAAGTGACATAGCCTGGAGCATTATTAGTTCAGATGATTTAATTCAACACCACATACTGCTCAGCTGATCAATATCTTCTATACAGTTCCTGTTTAAGGAAAGTCAATACAATACAACAGTTAGGTATACTGTCAGTCAGCTTATCGGAAGACATGACCAGTACACTTCGCCTCAGCCTGACACACTCACGTCAACTGAGTGTGAGCCTGCTGGATTTAGACTATTGCGGGGGAGGAAACCACAACAACATCCAATGGTTGCCTTTCAAACACAAAGCTCATGTATCTCTACCAGTAGCTAATGGCTCTTCTGCCTCCACTCCTCATCAATAAACCAAAGGTGACACTGTCGTCCGTCTCTGATCAAAAGCGCATAATTTAAAAACAAAAAAAGGATCACTTTGGTCATGACAAGTCAAGACCTTTGACGAGGAACCCAACTTCGAGACACCAGGAGCTAGCTGGCTATGGTCATCTGGTTGACCCGTGGCGCCACTGTGTCCAGCCAAACCCTGAGAGGAGACCAAAAAAAGACGTGGTCCCAGTTAGCAACCTCCACGTCTGGATTTCCATATTGCCCAAAGACTTCACTAAGCTCTTGAACATTGCTTTGCCTCACTCCACACGTTTCCTGTGAGAATCCACATCCTGAAGAAATATCACCGTGCAAACCAGTTGCGGAACTTCAAATGCCCTGTCGGCTGTGTAACTGGCAAAAGAGATGATGATAATAATAATAATAATAATAATAATAAGTTTTGACAGCTTCTCTACCGTTGTAAAAAATACAAAACAACATGATTGTGAATAGTCTCGCTATCAAGCACCAGTTTCTCCATCTGGTAAACCAATGTGTCTCTCTGGCTCTGCCTCTTTATCTCCATCCCACTGCCACCAACGCAACTCTTCCCTGTAGGCAATGAATGCATGATCAAGTACCCAAGCATCTTCTATGACCTATATTCCTGCAGCAACACCAGAGACTTGTCAAGTTGTCACTGATCCCCACTCTTTACCATTTGGTATTTTAATGAATCAATGCTTTCCTGACAGTTTCTGCCACTCTCCCAAGGCTGATACAAGATACCATATGACTTTTTGACTGTCACCTACATTAAATTAGAGCATCTGCATTATGATTATGACCAAATGTAAAACATTACATGCACTCCATATACATTGAGTATACCAAACATTAGGAACACCTTCCTAATATTGAGTTGGGTAGTGGACCATTCTTGATACACAAGGGAAACGGTTGAGCGTGAAAACCCAGCAGCGCTGCAGTTCTTGACACAAACCAGTGCACCTGGCACCTACTACCATACCTTGTTCAAAAGGCACTTAAATATTTTGTATTGCCCATTCACCCTCTGAATGACACACATATACAATCCATGTCTCAATTGTCTCAAGGCTTAAAAATCCTTCTTTAACCTGTCGCCTCCCCTTCATCTACATTGGTTGAAGTAGATTTAACAAGTGGCATCAATAAGGGATCATAGCTTTCCCCTGGATTCACCTGTTCGGTCTATGTCATGGGAAGAGCAGGTGTTCTTACTGTTTTGTATACTCAGTGTTTACACACATATGCATTCAAGAAAGAGATGGTCTGAGAGAGCCAAAGGGGAAAGAGTGAAAGAGTGAATGAGTCAGGGTAGGGCCCAAGAAAGAGTGAAGGAGTGAATGAGTCAGGGTAAGGCCCAAGAAAGAGTGAGGGAGTGAATGAGTCAGGGTAAGGCCCAAGAAAGAGTGAAAGAGTGAATGAGTCAGGGTAGGGCCCAAGAAAGAGTGAAGGAGTGAATGATTCAGGGTAAGGCCCAAGAAAGAGTGAGGGAGTGAATGAGTCAGGGTAAGGCCCAATAAAGAGTGAAGAAGTGAATGAGTCAGGGTAGGGCCCAAGAAAGAGTGAAGGAGTGAATGAGTCAGGGTAGGGCCCAAGAAAGAGTGAAGGAGTGAATGAGTCAGGGTAGGGCCCAAGAAAGAGTGAAGGAGTGAATGAGTCAGGGTAGGGCCCAAGAAAGGGTGAAGGAGTGAATGAGTCAGGGTAGGGCCCAAGAAAGAGTGAGGGAGTGAATGAGTCAGGGTAGGGCCCAAGAAAGAGTGAAGGAGTGAATGAGTCAGGGTAGGGCCCAAGAAAGAGTGAGGGAGTGAATGAGTCAGGGTAGGGCCCAAGAAAGAGTGAGGGAGAAGTACCTTGACAGAGGGACAGACAGCTGGGCACATCTGCATGGAAGACTTTGCAACTTGGCATTGAGTGTGCTTCAATGCCCTTTAATCTGGTTGAGCTAGCCCCCAACGAAACACACACACCGACACGCTCACACTGATGCTCACACACACACACACACACTGCCCGTCCAAAGGTTTCGAAACACTGTCCTGTTTGATACGCACATTCTGTCATATCCATCTAGGCATCAAAAGGTGATATGACAGAAAGGTGGGGTCATGTCATGTGGTTTCTGCAGTGTTTAGCCCACAGTCTGAAGAGTGTGAAAGTGTACACGTGAAGGTAAGTCACAATCCTGCAACTCGCATTAAAAGGTGTAGTGGAGCAGGCAATGTGTGCGTGCACTAAGTCAACTAAATCAAAATTGGTTGTTTCTGAGCAAGCAGTCATATCAGGGCTAAAATGCTGTGGGGCTCAACGGTCGGTCACACATCCCAAAAACTGCTTGCCTTAGTGTAACACAGCTATTGTTCCTAACCGCAAAAGCCTAAAACTCTACTGGAATCACAAGGTTTTAGACTAGTAATATACAATCTTACATTTCCCAACATCTGTTTATATAACATTTGTGTTTGGTCAGCACACTGTCCCCCTTTCCTGTAACAATCAAATTCCATCACCCAGTTGATGCTTTTATGAACTGTGCTTAGGAAATGTATTGAAAAAGGCATTTTTGCTTTTACTGTACCTGCTTTTCCAATGTTTATGCTTTTTTCCTTATTCATGCCGCAAAATGTGCAAATATGCCAAAACGGCTACTTTTTGTCAGATGAAGACTTTTACTGTGATATCAAAGGTGATCTTAAAGAGTTCTAAATGTGGTTTATACGACTACCAATGATTTATCGTTTGTATATGCCACCAAATATAGAGCCAAAGAAGGGATTTTCTCCCCGAAATGAGTGTATATCTCAGAGAACTCCCCATAATGCACTGCTCTCCCACCCCACCCTTCCTTCCCTCCGTTAGGTCATGGCACACACCTATACAAACATTCCCTTCGCTTGTACACTGTTGACCAGGATGATTGAGGCAGGAGAGGGGGAGGGGTGGAGGAGGGAGAAACAGTGCTTTCCTCTCACATCTGCAAGTAATAATCTATACTATGTGAATGCTTGTGGGCTGGATTAGCAGGCCTGTTTTAAAAGCACAGTAACCCCCTTTTGCAGAGAGACCCTGGTATTAACGGTGGGGTAGGCAGGGGAGAAACCAGAGGCTGGTAATCTTCTTATGGGAATGCTTTGGCCTTGATTACCAGACCACTGTGCTCTGACAGACAACCCTTCCCTTTTCATTCTGCCACAGACAGAAACAGACATTCCATACATACATCACAATGAGTGGAGGCCATAGAGTCACAATTTCTGTAAGCATTGAATTATGATAGAAGGAAAATATTTATTTTTGAAAAGCATGCTACGACTTATGGCAGTTGGCAGATATGGATCTGGCATAAAAATATTTCTGTTCTACATTGATTAGATCAGCAGGGGTTTATGTTTGGTTGGAATTAAAGGCTGAAAAGGTTCAAAATAAAATGCTTAGTTTGACAAGACCTACAAGACAGTTGCAATGAAAATGTCACAATGTGAACAGGAAAAAACAAAGGCAGAGCATAATCAAGATTGGTCAAAAACTGAGTGCCACACTGCTTTTATTTCCTAAAGACGTAGACGTCAACATTGTATGTGAATTAGTAGAGATGTCTCAAGAAGATTTGGCAACTCATTCCTCTGTGTGTGTGTGTGTTCTTCCTTCCCCTAGTGATTCCAGTCATCTACACCCAGCTCTTAGTAGTAATTACCTAATATTTCTACACACCCCAAACCCCCCCAAAAATATACCAAACAAAATCTTTGCTGCTGAGGAGCCATGGCAATCATAGTTAGAGAAAAGGGGTAAGGAGAGAGAATGAGATGGGAAGAGAAGAGAAAATATGAGAGAGGAAGCCTAGAGGGACAGAAGGTTGGGTTCAAAATGGTTGGCTGTGTGCATGTTGTGCGTGTCTCATGCGTCGACTTGTTGTGACAACCTACTCTTTCCACCGTTTCCATAGGACATAGGTAAACATCTTCTGCCAGGACTGACCAAAAACCCCACATACAGAACACTGAAACAACAGTTCAAGCATCCCTATGTCACTCTATACCAGGGGTCGCCAACAGGTCGGGCGCAAGCTACCAGTAGCTCGCAGCCAGCCTATGAGGATTTCGCCAAACAATTCTGAAAATACATGTCATTTTGACGTGGTTCACCGCAAACTGTCAAACAAATCTCACAAGTATCAGACACCGCAAGCTACCAGTTACTACCTAATCAACAGAACATTATCCCACCCCTGGTTAGCCACTATTGGCTTAAAAAGCCAAACCTAAGACAATATCTGCCAATTAATTTCCCGTAATATTGCCCCCGTCAGTCTGTGTGGTGCGCACGTTTGTCTGTCACTCAGTGTGTAGCCAGTTGATGTGATAACCGTCTTGTGGGTTAACATTCCCCACTTGCTACTGTAGATTATACTCAACAGGGGGCCCCTCAGGGGTGCGAGCTCAGTCCCCTCCTGTACTCCCTGTTCACTCATGACTGCATGGACAGGCATGACTCCAACGCCATCATTAAGTTTGCCGATGACACATCAGTGGTAGGCCTGATCACCGACGAGACAGCCTATAGGGAGGTCAGACACCTGGCCGTGTGGTGCCAAGACAACAACCTCTCCCTAATGTGATCAAGATAAAGGAGATGATTGTGGACTACAGGAAAAAGAGGCCCGAGCACGCCCCCACTCTCATCGACGGGGCTGCAGTGGAGCAGGTTGAGAGTTAAGTTCATTGATGTCCACATCACCAACAAACTAACATGGTCCAAGCACACCAAGACAGTCGTGAATTGGGGACAACACCTATTCCCCCTCAGGAGATTTGGCATGGGTGCTCAGATCCTCAAAAGGTTTTACAGCTGCACCATCGAGAGCATCCTGACGAGTTGCATCACTGCCTGGTATCGCAACCACTGCGACCTGTATGCTGTAGTCGGCTGGTCCTCGCTACATATTCGTCTCCAGACCCACTGGCTCCAGGTCATCTATAAGTCTATGCTAGGTAAAGCGCCGCCTTATCTCAACTCACTGGTCACAATAACACCCACCCGTAGCACGCGCTCCAGCAGGTATATCTCACTGGTCATCCCCAAAACCAACACCTCCTTTGGCCGCCTTTCCTTCCAGTTCTCTGCTGCCAACGACTGGAACGAATTGCAAAAATCGCTAAAGCTGGAGACTTATATTTCCCTCACTAACTTTAAACATCAGCTGTGAGCAGCTAACCGATCGCTGCAGCTGTACATAGCCCACCCAATCTACCTACCTCATCCCCATATTGCTTTTAATTTACTTTTCTGCTATTTTGCACACCAGTATTTCTACTTGCACATCACCATCTGCTCATCTATCACTCCAGTGTTAATTTGCTAAATTGTAATTACTTCGCTACTATGGCCTATTTATTGCCTTACCTCCTCACGCCATTCGCACACACTGTATATAGACCTTTTTTTATTGTGTTATTGACTGTACACTTGTTTATTCCATGTGTAACACTGCTTTGTGTCGCACTGCTTTGCTTTATCTTGGTCAGGTCACAGTTGTAAATGAGAACTTGTTCTCAACTGGCCTACCTGGTTAAATAAAGGTGAAATAAAAAAGGCACTACAGAGGGTAGGGCGTATGGCCCAGTACATCACCGGGCCCAAGCTTCCTGCCATCCAAGACCTCTACACCAGGCAGTGTCAGAGGAAGGCCCTAAAAATTGTCAAAGGCTCCAGCCACCCTAGTCATAGACTGTTCTCTCTGCTACCGCAGGGCAAGCGGTACCGGAGCGCCAAGTCTAGGTCCAAGAGGCTCCTAAATAGCTTCTACCCCCAAGCCATAAGACTCCTGAACAGCTAATCAAATGGCTACCCAGACTATTTGCATTGCCCCCCCCCCAGAACACTGCTGCTACTCTGTTATTATCTATGCATAGTCACTTTAATAACTCTACCTACATATTACCTCGACACCGGTGACCCCGCACATTGACTCTGTACCGGTACCCCTTGTATATATCCCCGCTATTGCTTTTTGGTATTTTCTGAAAACTAAACTGCATTGTTGGTTAAGGGCTTGTAAGTAAGCATTTCACTGTTGTATTCGGTGCATGTGACAAATAAAATTTGATATTAACAATTTTTAAAAAACTAAAAAGGGGAATTACTACATTTGTTAGTTTTATTCCAGGCCTAACAAAAGTGTTTCTTCTGATGTGATTTAAGCATTGACATGGACTCAGAAAATCCAGTTTCGTTGTTTCTATGAACAGTTGTAATTTTGAGTGTAAAACTAATAACAAATAAAAACCAGATGGTGACACAATTTAGGTGACTTTGGGAAAATATAAAAATACAATTTGGGAGTTGTTAATTAACCATTATTTTACCAGGTATCTTGACAGAAAACATAGTACACTATTTTCTCTTGAACACTAAGGACCTGGTGAAGAGTTGTCGGGAAAGAAGAAGAATGTGCCCATTTGAAAGCTAGAAGAAAATGGAGTAGCTCACAACAGGTTTCATTTTATGTAGATCTCATGCTAGAAAAGGTTGGAGACCCCTGCTCTATACTATTCTGTTTTGGGGCAGGAGTTGCCTGTTGAGAACTCATCTCATTTGAATCCCTTATAGAAAAGTTAAAGATATGCCGGTTGACTGCCATCTAGCCATGTTAGCAATATCAACCCACTAAGATCTTTGTAATTACTTCGAGATGTGGGTATATGACCCCTTTATATACCCCAGCCCAGACCTGCAGTGGCAACAAAGCTGTAATTATGCACCCTCCATATGTAGCATCTAACAACGTGATGCTTTTTAGAGCCAAACAGCTACATTTTTAAACGTGCCTCCTTGCCACCCGCCATAGCAAAGTCAAAGTGAATGTGAAAATCGACAAGTAGCAGCTTCTTTAAAACACACAAATCAAAATAAAATCTGCTGTGACCTTGTCTGCCTTTTATACCGGTGAATAAATCAGTGGGGGTTAGGTTGTATCGAACACCCCCCTCCCTCATCCCTGCCGCTTTGTGAAAATTAGGAATGGTGGCTAGAAGCCATCCTCTACTGTATGTGGAACACCCCTCAGACCAACCACATTGATCAGGCACATAGATTTCACACACACGTGTTTACATATCAGCTAGACTCCCCAACTAATCCCTGGCCTCTTGGATAAGGCTCTCTAAATGTTCTATTTTTTTCCCCTGACTGTAGCATACTGAGAACCTAGTCAACAGAGGCACAAAGAGGCTGTGATATTCATACTGTCACCATCTTTATTCATCTGAGCCATTTCTGCCAGTGTATATTCTCATGTCAGCTGTGAGCTCCTGTTCAACTCTTTTATTAGGGATGGCTCTGCAGAGAACGGGGTATTTTACACTGCAGACAAGCACAGTATCGGGCGGAGGGTAACTAAGGAGGGGACATGGGCAAAATGGAATTAAATCTAAAATGGTGTCATCTCCATACCAATGTAAAAAATCTCCAGTGGGTTCCTTGTGCCAGGGTTAATTAGTTAAAATACTCTGAGTCTGCCATTGTCAGTGCATTACAAACAGCATTACAAACTGCTTTGCCCACCAATCTGTTGGCAGGATTAATCAAACCACTGCCATTCTGGACAAGCAGAAGATATAAGTTCTGTCCTAAATGTCACCCATTTGGGCCTTGCTCAAAAGTAGTACACTACATTGGGAATGGAGTGCCATTTGGGACACACATACTGTAAATGTTGAGATGTAATGGGATTGACCACTGGGTTTATTTAAAAGGTCACTGAAGGTCAAACCATCTGAAGCCAAGAGGCCTCTATGGGCATTGTGTCAACTAAACCAGGGATTCCCAAACATTTTCACTCAGGCCCCCCTGTCAGCATTGGGCAACATCTCACCACCCCCCACCCTGCGCGCACCACGTCTATGGGCACAAGCACTGTTCATGATGCAAATTGTTCACAACCCCTGTTGTTGGCAGAGAGAACATTTTGCAGTTAAAGCAAATTCTCTTGCATTTCTATACATTTTGCCATGTCTAATGTGCATTCATGTGATATTTACGTGATTAAGACATTACAAAAAAAAAATCTATGGACTAAAAAAATCTAGCTAAAAACAGATTACATGGGCTAGTTGATCTAGCTGTAAATAGCTCTAAGGTATACAAGTCTGATTATGCACTACCCAATTTCGAAATTGCACCTTACACATTCTACTATTACAACTTTCAAGAGTAAGTAAAAAAAAATACAGTACTAGTCAAATGTTTGGCAGCAGCCACTCAATGTTAGTGATGGCTGTTTAACAGTCTGATGGCCTTGAGATAGAAGCTGTTTTTCAGTCTCTCGGTCCCAGCTTTGATGCACCTGTACTGACCTCATCTTCTGGATGATAGCGGGGTGAACAGGCAGTGGCTCGGGTGGTTGTTGTCCTTGATGATCTTTTTGGCCTTCCTGTGACATCGGGTGGTGTAGGTGTCCTGGAGGGCAGGTAGTTTGCCCCTGGTGATGCGTTGTGCTAACCTCACTACCCTCTGGAGAGCCTTACGGTTGTGGGCAGAGCAGTTGCGGTACCAGGTGGTGATACAGCCCGACAGGATGCTCTTGATTGTGCATCTGTAAAAGTTTGAGGGTTTTTGGTGACAAGACAAATTTCTTCAGCCTCCTGAGGTTGAAGAGGCGCTGTTGCGCCTTCTTCACCACGTTGTCTGCATAGGTGGACCATTTCAGATTGTCAGTGATGTGTACGCCGAGGAACTTAACTTTCCACCTTCTCCACGTCGATAGAGGGTGCTCCCCCTGCTGTTTCCTGAAGTCCACGATCATCTCCTTTGTTTTGTTGACGTTGAGTGTGAGGTTATTTTCCTGACACCACACTCCGAGGGCCCTCACCTCCTCCCTGTAGACCGTCTCGTCGTTGTTGGTAATCAAGCCTACCACTGTAGTGTCGTCTGCAAACTTGATGATTGAGTTGGAGGAGTGCATGGCCACGCAGTCATGGGAGAACAGGGAGTACAGGAGAGGGCTGAGAACGCACCTTTGTGGGGCCCCAGTGTTGAGAATCAGCGGGGTGGAGATGTTGTTTCACCTGGGGACGTCCCGTCAGAAAGTCGAGGACCCAGTTGCACAGGGCGGGGTCGAGACCCAGGGTCTCGAGCATAATGACGAGTTGAGGGTACTATGGTGTTAAATGCTGAGCTGTAGTCGATGAACAGCATTCTTACATAGGTATTCCTCTTGTCCAGATGGGTTAGGGCAGTGTGATTGCGATTGCGTCGTCTGTGGACCTATTGCGGCGGTAAGCAAATTGGAGTGGGTCTAGGGTGTCAGGTAGGGTGGAGGTGATGTGATCCTTGACTAGTCTCTCAAAGCACTTCATGATGACGGAAGTGAGTGCTACGGGGCGATAGTCGTTTAGCTCAGACGGCTAGGGATGCTGTCTGGGCTGGCAGCCTTGCGAAGGTTAACACTTTTATATGTTTTACTCACGTTGGCTGCGGTGAAGGAGAGCCCACAGGTTTTGGTAGCTGGCCGTGTCAGTGGCACCGTATTGTCCTCAAAGCGAGCAAAGAAGTTGTTTAGTTTGTCTGGGAGCAAGACATCGGGGACCGCGACGGGGCTGGTTTTCTTTTGTAGTCCGTGATTGACTGTAGACCCTGCCACATACCTCTCGTGTCTGAGCCGTTGAATTGCGACTCTACTTTGTCTCTATACTGACACTTAGCTTGTTTGATTGCCTTGTGGAAGGAATAGCTACAATGTTTGTATTCGGTCATGTTTCCGGTCGTCTGGCCCTGATTAAAAGCAGTGGTTTGCGCTTTCAGTTTTGCGCAAATGCTGCCATCAATCCACGGTTTCTGGTTGGGGAAGGTTTTAATAGTCGCCGTGGGTACAACATCACCGAAGCACTTGCTAATAAAATCGCTCACCGAATTAGCGTAAACATCAATGTTGTTGTTCGACGCTATCCAGAACATATCCCAGTCCACGTGACCGAAGCAATCTTGAAGCGTGGAATCATATTGGTCGGACCAGCGTTGAACAGACCTGAGCACGGACGTTTCCTGTTTTAGTTTCTGTCTATAGGCTGGGAGCAACAAAATGGAGTCAAGGGTTTTTCTTTATTTGTACTATTTTCTACATTGTAGAATAATAATGAAGACATCAAAACAATGAAATTACACATACTGTATGGAATAATGTAGTTACCAAAAAAGTGTTAAATCTAAATATATTTTAGGTTTCTGATTCTTTAAAGTAGCCACCCTTTGCTTTGCAAACTCCTGGCATTCTCTCAACCATCTTCATGAGGAATGCTTTTCCAACAGTCTTGAAGGAGTTCCCACATATGCTGAGCACTTGTTGGCTGCTTTTCCGTCACTCTGCGATCCAACTCATCCCAAACCATCGCAATTTGGTTGAGGTCGGGTGACTGGAGGCCAGGTCATCTGATGCAGCACTCCATCGCTCTCTTTGGTCAAATAGCCCTTACACAGCCTGGAGGTGTGTTTTGGGTCATTGTCCTGTTGAAAAACAAATGATAGTTGGACTAAGCGCAAACCGGATGGGATGGAGTATCGCTACAGAATGCTGTGGAAGCCATGCTGTGTGTGCCTTGAATTCTAAATAAAATCACAGACAGTGTCACCAGCAAAGCGACCCCACACCATCACTCCTCCTACATGCTTCACGGTGGGAACCACACATGCGGAGATCATCCGTTCACCTACTCTGCATCTCACAAAGACACGGCGGTTGGAACCAAAAATCTCAAATTTGGATTAATCAGACCAAGGTCAGATTTCCATCAGTCGAATGTCCATTGATCATGTTTCTTGGCCCAAGCAAGTCTCATCTTATTGGTGTCCTTTAGTAGTGGTTTCTTTGCAACAATTCGACCATGAAGGCCTGATTCACACAGGTCTTGAAATATTCCGGATTGACTGACTTTCATGTCTTAAAGTAATGGACTGTCATTTCTCTTTGCTTATTTTAGCTGTTCTTGCCATAATATGGACTTGGTCTTTTACCAAATAGGGATATCTACAGTATACCACACCTACCTTGTCACAGCACAACTGATTGGCTCAAACGCATTAAGAAGGAAAGGAATTCCACAAATTACCTTTTAACAAGGCAGCCTGTTAATTGACATGCATTCCAGGTGACTACCTCATGAAGCTGGTTGAGAGAATGCCAAGAGTTTGCAAAGCTGTCATCAAGGCAAAGGGTGGCTACTTTGAAGAATCTCAAATACATTTTGGTCACTACATGATTCCATGTGTGTTATTTCATAGTTTTGATGTCTTCACTATTATATATATAAACTAGAGGTTACTTGGTTTTGTCATTGTGACATTCCTCGTAAGAATGTGTGTCGGCACGTCGCCAACGGATCCTGAAGACACAGAGATCATATCGGTCCTCGATGTGCAGCCTAACAAACAGGGAATGCGTCCCAAATGGCACCCTATTCCCTATGTAGTGGACTACTTTTAAATGGGCCTATAGGGCTCTGGTCAAAAGCAGTGCACTATATAAGGAATAAGGTGCCATATTGGGAGGTAAACAGGCTCCTCGCATAGAGAAACAAAACTGATCAAAGGCTCTTTATGACCACATCTACTGCACACCTAGTGATGATGAATATCAAAGGATGATGTGCTAAAAGGTGTCAACACAGACGCACACAGTGCCTTCTGCACATCAAGAACAAACCCTGTCTATAAATAACTCTGGTCCCTTTGTGTTTCACACAGCCTTATGTAACAGCACAGCAGCTCCAGGGTGAGAAAGACACACTAATAATAAAAGAAGAGCAGAGAAAGAATGAAATATACATTAGTTATGATGTGTAATCTGACGTGATAGAGCTGGGCAGAGAGCCTTTGAAATACACTATACATTAGTTATGATGTGTAACCTGGCATGTGATGGAGCTGGGCAGAGACACTTGAATTACGTCCCAAATGGCTCCCTATTCTCTATATATAGTGCACTACTTTTGACCAGGACCCATATGGATCTATGTAGGGAATATTGTACCATTTAGGAGGCAAACAGTGTTGTAATCAGAGGCTTTGGTTTTTCATATCACCTCCCTGCTAGTTGACCACAGGAAACCTCCATTGCCTTGCCACCCTCCAATAATGCAGCTTCCACATTCCAGACGTGAGATCAAATGGATAAAGCCAGTGGATGTGCTGATTGATTTCATATGAAATATCCAACAGGCCATAGTCACTGAGAACACGCGTTCAAATGTGTTGTCAAGGAAATGTGCAGAGCAGATGTGGCGATATTGCATGTGATGTTTCATTGAATGGCTCATTCAACATGGCTGCTGGATAATAAGGATGATTTATTGAGTCACAGCCAAACAAAGCACATTCCTATAAAGTCAGAAATGTAGTCTATTACATTACCATGCTGTAAGCCAAATTCAAATTCCTGCTCACATTCACTAGAAATCATGACAAGAGAGATGATTCAGTGTACAAAGTGCCCTGGCAGACAGACATGCAGTGCACTTGGAACGTTTAATAAGACACCATTCTTTATTGCAACTTACTTACAAAATCTGTAACCAATGTTTTGAATGATAACAACCACTGTGGTTAAATCAAGCTCTGCTATCCCACATGCATAGGATGGGGTGATGACATTACATTTTGGCGTGGGATTTCTCAAGCTAGCACAGGAGGCTCAAAGTTCGATCTGTCTGCAGCTAGCCCATGGGGAACATTTCTCTCAACAACACTCAGTTCAGCTGACATTATTGCGACCACCATGTCGACGGAGAGAGCATCCCAAACGGCACCCTGTTCGCTACATAGTGAGCAAGTGTGCGTCCCAAATGGCACCCTGTTCCCTACATAGTGCACTACTTGAGATCGGAGTTGTTTAAAAGTAGTGCACTGTGTAGGGAATAGGGTGCCATTTGGGACACACCCTATAACAGTTTGGAATTTCTGGAATACATATTCATACACTGGAAGAGAGAACCCTTTCAAAACACAGTCTACAGGTCGACATTATCGCATGCCTTCAGTATGAGAAGAAAATCAAGCATTGGTTTGAATAAACCTCTTGAACAACAACAAAAAGTCCACTCACTCCATTCATCCCACCCAGGCCATTGAACACATGGCAGGGAGGGCTATTTCTGCTGTCATCGAGGGCTGGGGCAGATCCCTTAAGCAGGATTTGGGATTTTAGCAGGATTAGAAAAGAGTTGCAGATAAGGGAGAGGAGGAGAGAATATAGAAACCAATTTCACTCTGGAGAACCAGCTGTGATGGGCATGTGAAAGTTCACAGAATATACACTGAATGTACAAAACATTAAGAACAGCTGCTCTTTCCATGACAGACTGACCAGGTGAATACAGGTGAAAGCTATGACCCCTTATTGAGCCACTTCAATCAGTGTATGAAGGGGAAGAGACCGGTTAAAGAAGTATTTTTAAGCTTTGAGACATGGCTTGTGTATGTGTGCCGTGCAAAGGGTGAATGGGCAAGACAAAAGATGTAAGTGCCTTTGAACAGGGAATAGTATTAGGTGCCAGGGGCACAGGTTTGAGTGTGTAAAGAACTGCAACACTGCTGGGTTTCTCACATGCAACAGTTTGCCGTGTGGATCAAGAATGGTGCACCACCCAAAGGACGTCCAGCCAACTTGACACAACTGTGGGAAGCATTGGAGTCAACATGGGCCAGCATCCCTGTGGAACGCTTTTGACACCTTGTAGAATCCATGCATTGACGAATTGAGGCTGTTCTGAGGGAAAGAAACGGGGTGCATCTCAACTCAGTATATATATATATATATATATATATATATATATATATATATATATATATATATATATATATACTGAGTATTTATGCTTGGGTGTTAATCAAAATAGGGCTGTGACGGTCATGGAATTATTTGTCAGGCAAATGTCCACCTTCACCGTTTATAGCCAGTGTTGCCAACTATTTTTCAGTGAGAATCGCTATTGGCTCCTTGATTTGTCGATAGAAGAAGTCGCTAGATGACGTTTTGCCGTTGCCGCAATGACGACGCTTGCTGAGGTACAACTGCGAGAGCCTCATATGAAGCATCCTGTTCTCACAAGTTTACCATTCTGCTTCACAAGATCCCGATGGTTTGTAAGAGGCTACAACTGCGGTCCTCGATGTAGCATTTTCACCCCCTCTCGCGTCTCTGCCTAAATGCTATAAAAATCCTCAGTGTCAAAACTCCTCAAAGGTAGCCTGAAAAGTAGCCGAATTTGTCACTAACCTCTTACCAATAAGTTGCTGGAGGGGTCTAAAAGCTCGCTAAATATAGCGACAAGCCCTAGCAACCACAGTAAAAAGTTAATCAAGCAGTTGCACACATATTACGCTTGCTAGCCTAGCATGGATTTCAACTTCGGTTTTCATCACTTTGTCTCGGATTCGCATTCATTTATAAATGTCCACACACCAAGAATGACATTTGGTGGTTCATTCAGTAGATATGGTGGCTTTTAGCATTGTTTTTGCATCTTGTATAGCCAGAGCACTATCCATAAGGTAGTATAGCTGACTAAACTCCACGTGAAGGAAGTTTCTAATTAATTCCAACGGAGTGGAGGAGAGACGAGGCATTGTGGAATTCAGCTCAGACTACATCAATTCGGCCAAGATCAATACTTTCAAATAAGAATATTATGAAACGCTAACCTTTTACCTTTGTTTGCTGAAATCCATACTTTATCAATAAATGTTAATCAAATACAACCACCGAATGTTTGCTCATTAACGTTGCTCTAAGATGGCAACTCAGCGCAAATGCATGTGCCAATTGAATTGCAACAAGGAAACAGTCAGTGGTTGTACAGTATTTGAATAACGTTATTTGAAAAAGTATGAATTTCAGCAACCAAAGAAAGGCATGCAACTACAGAGGACAAACATAGGTACAAGGTTAGCTTTTCACAATAAAAACGTTTTTTTTATTGATTTTGGGCAAAATCGATGTAGTCCGGGCTGAATTCCAAAGCCTGGTCCCTGCTCCACTCCATTGGTTGATTTCATCAGAAACGTCCTTCACTGTGGAGTTTAGTCAGCTAAAGGTAGTAAAGATAAAGATCATATTACAGCGTCAACAAAACTGTCATGTCTACTCCCGCTCTCCGGCACGCGACTTCGCCGGTCTACTAACCACCAGTCCTGGCAACCCAACATTACACACTCCTGCGCCTCATCAGTCACACCTGGACTTCATCACTTCCCTGATTACTCCCCCTTTATCCAGCACTCCATTGTATTCAACCCTCAGGTAGTATTGGTTATGTTTCCTTGTCAGGCGTTGCTCTTGTTTTGTATCGTCCTATGTTCGTTAATATTAAAACTCACTAACTGCACCTGCTTCCTGACTCCCTACGTCGATGTTACAAAAGTGAGCACATTTTTAAGGACAGAGTGCACATTGGAGGGAGGAGATGGAGACAGTTTGATGGATTAAGGTACAAAAACAATTGTTAGTTAATTTACACTTATTGGTTATATTGATACATTATTATATTTTTAAGTAAATATATTGGAACGATTATGACCGTTATTTTAATCATGGCCTTCATCCATAACCATCGGTAAGGCTACACGGTTATACAATTACAGTGCCAACCCTAAATAAGTACAACCCTTGCATTCAATAATGAGAACGAGTCACGTGGGACCGCATCAAAAAAAAATTTGGCAGCACGTTAGAGAGCTCCTAATACCCACATGTAAATACTGAAATTCAACGGCATACACTTTCATTTATCTTAATATATTGACCTGAAGTACAGTTTAATATAAAGAACAAACATTTTGGAATATCTCGCTAAAAAGTGGTGCTATTGGAATGTCGACACACGCTAAACTTCTTTCTGCCTAACACACGGTATTCACAGAAGGCCACATCGGCTAGCAAACAGCAAATCCTCCCGAATCCCCCCACCAAAACATGGATAAACACGTAAACCCAGAGAAATCTGTAAATCTGAAGGATCTATTTGAGAAAATGGGACAGATGAACACGATTTAGTTGGATGTTGCATCCCATGTCTCCACGATAAAAACAAATACCGAGCTAAAGGAAAATGTTGATGCGATACAAGAGGATGGATGGGGCAGAAGGACGGATTTCGACAGTCGAGGATGCCATCTCCCATCTGGAGAAGGGTAATGAGAATCATGAGAAAAAGCTGGATATATTGTGGAATTGTGTCGAAGAATTTGAGTACAGAAGTAGGAGAAATACGGTGAGATTGGTTAATCTGAAAGAGGGGAGTGAGGCTGGCAGTGGACTAATCTTGTGTGTGCAGAAAATCGCCGCAGAAGAATTTTATGACAGGCACGAATTCGAAATTGAACAAACCCATCGCAATTTAACCATGCCTGGCGAGAAGAGGCCCCAGAGAACAGTTCTCATCCGCTTCCTACAATCTACAGCCCGGGACAAGGTACTAATAGCGGCAAAATAAAAGGGGTGGCGTTCAGTGGGAAGGCTGCCGGATGTCTTTTTTCCCCAAACCTGTCCAAGAAGAAACTACCCGAGAAGAATGTCAGGCACACACACACGGGCATTCCCAGCGACCCTGCTCTTTTCTTGGAAGGGAAAGAAAATTATTTTTCAAGGACAATGTGGAGGCAGAGAGATTCTTGCTAGAGCAAGGTGTTTAGACTAGATAAAGACGAGACAAGGTAAAAATACAAGTTGAATTGTATGCTGTTTTCTATACAAATGAAGGTAGCCTATGTGTTTGCGGGACTCTGCGGAGTGTTGCCAATTTAGCCTTGGCTCTCAAGCACCTCACAGACCATAAGTCATTTTGAGTTGAGACTGTAGGTTCTTCTGCAGCAGCAAAGACAGTTCTGTGATGATTGAATCATCGAGAAGCAACGTTACGTTCCTAGGTGCGATTTATTTTGGGATTGGTTTTCTATGTTTATTAACACGGTTTTATTGTACTGCTCAAGTGTATGTATGTATATATATATATATATATATATATATATATATATATATATATATATATATATATATATATATATATATATATAGTGAAATGTTATATGACGTTCATTAGGGTTGTCACGTGTTAAATGGGCCACTTCCCAGGCTATAACTACTCAGCGCAAATATGGCTAATGGTTATGTAAACAATCTCTTGGAATATAAAATGGTTGTGGTAACCAAGTGAAGAGGAAAGATTGACATTTAAAATAAAAAAGGCAGATAGTGTTTATACGGGAATCACATTTAACAGATACAGAGGCACTGAAATTTAGGGGAGGCTGTGTTGCAGAAGTTTATCATAGCTTTTTTAATTCCAAACAAAATGGGGTGAAAATTCTTAATTTTGTAAAGTTGAAGCAACACTGTTTGGCAGGCATATCTGCATTGAGGCGCTTATAAAATGGGATTAAGGTAGTATTATGAAACGTGTGCTCCCAACAAGGAGGACCCCAATTTCTTTCCATGAGGTCAACGTTATACTAGGAAATATGGAGTGGCAGATCGTCCTTGGAGACTTCAACCAAGTGATTGACAATATGATTGATATAAGTACATATACAGGTACGCCAAAGGATAGACTTGCAATACATATGCTAGCAGAAGATATGGGCCTTACAGACATAAGGAGATTAGTCCATCCGAATGATAGAGAACACCTTTTCTCCCACTGTCATAAGACACACTCCAGAATAGATTTCTTGATATCTAATTGCATGGTTAATAATATGATTGATTGCAAGATTGGGCCTATTGCCCTCACAGATCATGCTATATTAGAGTTACATAATGATATTGTCACAAACCGTCTCAAAGCCCGTAACAAAAAAGGGAGACAACGTGGAGATAAGGAATAACAAAATATATATTTATTAACGGAGGTAACCTATGTACAAATAAACAATGGTGTGTGTAGTCAGTAATCAGTAGTGTGAGTGGTTGCGTGTATAGATGTGATAATGAGTGTTGAAGGATGCCAAAGCACGCAAACAAACCGGCCACAAAAATGCCACAACCAAAATCAAACAGTGTGTCTGCATGGAGAGTCTCCTCAATGAATGGGGAAAAGGTGTATTTATGCCGGGACAGGTGTGTCCCATTTCGCTGACGACCCTCCCAGCTCCACCCACCGACATCCTAATTTAGGAAAACAAGAGCATAGAGAGAATTCGGCAGACAGAGTGGGAGAGTCGTCACACTCCGCCCCATAAAACCCAGGGACCAACAAGGACCCTGGAACATCACACATAAACACAACAAAATACTGCCCCAATGGCCCATCCTGCGTCCCCAATGGCCCAGCCTGCGTCCCCAATGGCCCAGCCTGCGTCCCAAGAAGGGAACAGACCGGAGCGACAGAACAGGACAATACCAAACAAAAGGTCAGTCACATAGACATTCAGGAACAGGGCGCATGGGAGAGCGCGTCAGCAACAAGCTCCCAACGAAAAGAACATCTCAGGGTCCTTCTCATTAAATTTTGGCAACAACCGTAAGTTTCCAACAATATCAAATGAGTCCAGGGCACGACAGAGAGGAGCGACCCCTAGGTAAATCTGGGTCACGTTCCCAGAGCAAACTTTCCCCTAAGAGCTTTCCTTCCCTAAGCAACTCTAGCCGCTCTTGTTGCAGCACTCTAAATCCTGTTTAAATGCCAATTATGATTTTTTTTTAAGTCCTCGGCACAGGCTGCCCCAGAGGTAACTTCAAGAATACCACTCTCCATCAGATAGGTTGATATTGAAGGCCAAAATGTTTTTGGGGACATTTGTCACTAATTTCAACCTGGTAGTGATCAGTGATCTTCAACAGCTGTTCTTTAGTACATAATTCTAACAGTTCCTCTGATGGAAAGCGAATGAACTCGTCTACACATTAAACGCCATAGTCACAAGTAAACACCAAAAAAATTACAATTCTCGCTCTTCCCCTCTGCTGAGCACACCAGACCACAACAAGAGAAATGCCAATCACACTGGGCACCACAGAAGAGAGATGAGATATATGGAGCTTCCCCGAATCCTACAATAACTCAACCTTAGTCTTTGTGCGGATTTGCAGTGGGCAATTCACATATGGTGTCCAGGGTACAGCTGGGGGCCTATAACAAGCAGCAACGGTGAAAGACTTGTTTTTGGAAAGGTGGATTTTTAAAAGTAGAAGCTCGAATTGTTTGGGCACAGACCTGGATAGTACGACAGAACTCTGCAGTAGATAGAACTGCCAAAGGGGGCGGAGTTCTATCTTGTCGGAAGATGTTCTAGTTAGGGATGGAATTTTCAGGATTTTTGGTGGCCTTCCTAAGCCATGACTCAGACACGGCTAGGATATCAGGGTTGGCGGAGGGTGCTAAAGCAGTGAATAAAATAAACTCTGAAAATGTGAGGAAGGGTAGATTTAGACTCAACACCATGCTATTACAAGAGGAGATATTTAGCCAATGATCTTAGATCAACATAGGCTCAACAAAATACTTCCACAGTATGGGAAACCTCTAATGCATATATTAGAGGGAAAATAATAGCACATGCGTCCAAAAAGAAGAGAGAAGGGGCTGAAGCAGTAAAAAGATTAGAAACCGAGATATGTGGTTTGGAAAGGGATTTGGCAAGACATTTCACAGATAGCACATTTCAAACTGACTGTAAATTGAAATTTTTGTTGCATGAAATGTATAACCAAAAAAAAGGCAGAATATGCACTGCTTAGACTTTGAACCAGTTATGAGGGAGGTGAGAAAACAGGCAGGCTACTAGCAAGACAACTAAAAATGCGTAACACTTCTAACATTCGTTCTGCCCCTGAACAAGGCAGTTAACCCACTGTTCCTAGGCCATCATTGAAAATAATAATTTGTTCTTAACTGACTAGCTTAGTTAAATAAAAGGTTAATTAAATTATTCCAGCAGTTAAGAAGGGCAATAAGATGGTGATCTCCTCCAAAGAGAAAGTGTGTTTCAATGTAATTAAGATTTATATACATCCTCCTGTTCAGTGAGCACAATAGATATGGATGCTTTTTTGTCTGGTATAGAATTACCTAGATTATCAGATAGCCAGGTAGAGGACCTGGCTTGTACTATAACAGAAGAGGTTAGAGCCGCCATTTTATCAATGAAAGCAGGGAAATCACGTGGTCTGGACAGCCTTCCTGTAGAATATAAAAAGTATATTGACATTCTCACATGGAATAGCCTTCATTTCGCAGAACAAGAATAGACTGACGAGTTTCAGAAGTTAGTTATTTGTTTCTGGCCATTTTGAGCCTGTAATCGAACCCACAAATGCTGATGCTCCACATACTCAACTACTCTAAAGGACGGTTTTATTGCTTCTTTAACCTCTCTGGGATATGTGGGACGCGTCCCACCTCGCCAACAGCCAGTGAAATTGCAGGGCGCCAAATTCAAACAAATCTCATAATTAAAATTCCTCAAACATACAAGTAGTATACACCATTTTACAGATAAACTTCTTGTTAATCCAGCCACAGTGTCTGATTTCAAAAAGGCTTTACAGCAAAAGCACACCATGCGATTATGCAAGGTCAGCGCCTAGCCACAGAAAACCATACAGCCATTTTCCAACCAAGGAGAGGTCACAAGTCAGAAATAGCGTTAAAATTAAATCACTTACCTTTGATGATCTTCATCTGATGGCACTCCCAGGTCTCCATGTTAGACAATAAATGTTTGTTTTGCTCAATAAAGTTCATCTTTATGTCCAGATACCTCCTTTTTGTTCGCGCGTTTAATTCAGTAATCCAAATGCACAAGGCGTGCTCACAAAGTCCAGACGAAAAGTAAAAAAAGTTCCATTATAGTTCGTAGAAACATGTCAAACGATGTATATAATCAATCTTTAGGATGTTTTTATCATAAATCTTCAATAATCTTCCAACCGGACAATTCCTTTGTCTTTAGAAAGGGAACGGAGCTCACGCTCAGCTCGCGCGATAAACAACTCAATGCTTTCAGCCAGACCACTGGTTAAAACAGCTCTTATTCGCTCCCCTTTCACAATAGAAGCCTGAAACATTCTAAAGACTGACATCTAGTGGAAGCCTTAGGAAGTGCAATCTGACCCCATAGACACAGTATATTGGATAGGCAATCACTTAAAAAAAACTACAAACCTCAGATTCTCACTTCCTGGTTGGATTTTTCTCAGGTTTTTGCCTGCCATATGAGTTCTGTTATACTCAGACATTATTTTAACAGTTTTGGAAACTATATAGAGTGTTCTATCCAAATCTGTGTATGCATATTCTAGCTTCTGTGCCTGAGTAGAATAAGTTTACTCTGGGCACCTTATTTATCCAAGCTACTCAATACTACCCCCCGTTCCCAAAGAAGTTAATCTGCACAAGTGTTCAGCTGTGCTAACATAATTGCAAAAGGGTTTTCTTGTGATCAATTAGGCTTTTAAAATGATAAACTTGGATTAGCTAAACACAACATGCCATTGGAACACAGGAGTGATGGTTGCTGATAATGGGCCTCTGTACGCCTATGTAGATATTCCATTAAAACAAATCTGCCGTTTCCAGCTACAATAGTCATTTCCAAAATTAACTGTCTGCACTGTTTTTCTGATTAATTTGATGTTATTTTAATGGACAATAAATGTGCTTTTCTTTCAAAAACATTTCTAAGTGACCCCAAACTTTTGAACGGTAGTGTATTTGTAAGTGTGGTTGTATTTGCAAAGTCTTCTCAACGTCTTCGTTCCAACGCCTCTTGGGTGACAGAACAGGGTTACCTAATGTAACAAATGAGGAATTTGCACTGATCACTGTTGGTATCATTACAGCAGCTAGAGTAATCCTTAGAATTTGGAAAGGTCGTGCCACTCCTACTCTGAAACAGTGGAAAGAATCAATGTTGGAGGTAGCATCTTATGAACAAACACTTGCTAAGATCACTGGTAGAATTCTAGAAGCGTTTTATTTGTCATGTTTCTAAGACTGGGAGGTGATTACTTATGCTTGTGAACCCATTTAGGTCTGTATTGTAACTTGTGACATACTATTTGACTGTATGTGTGTGTTATGTTGGTCTTCCCTGTGGCTCAGTTGGTAGAGCATGGTGTTTGCAACGCCAGCATGGTGTGTGCAACACCAGGGTTGTAGGTTCGATTCCCACGGGGGGCCAGTACAAAAAAAAAAATTTTTTTTTTTTTTTAAATGCATGAAATGAAATGTATGCATTCACTACTGTAAGTCGCTCTGGATAAGAGTGTCTGCTAAATGACTAAAATTTTTAAAAAAAAGTTAAATGTTGGAGGATATGTCTGTCTGTCTTAATGTCATGCTCAATGTTTTTTTTTGTTTATTTGTGAAAAACATTTTAAAGTGATTTAATAATTTAAACAAAATAATGGGATAACACTTCACTCCTATGTTTCCTGTCTGCCCAATCTCTTTTCATAAACAGTAGGTCACATTGAAAATTGTTTATATGTCTCTAATCAAGTAAGGTGTTTTTGCCTTAAAAAGAGGGGGTCAAATAACCTATATTATTAAAAGGCAATATATTCCACTAAGACATGGATTCTTTGCAATTCAATTCTCTGGAGGACTGAAACATTAGAACATAGCATTGTGGGAAAACGATGGAAGCAAATGGAAGAACAGAGGAGGAAAGAGAAAAAGAAATGGAGACCGAGCATTTGGCTGAAATCCTGCACATGATTTAAGCGGACTGTGGGAGTACCTTGTCTTAAAGACCCAAAACAAAGCCAAATACAGCATGATACAGCATAAACTGACACTGAGACTACATCACAGCAGACAGTAGAGATCAAGCACAGATCAGACAGTTTTAATACACTAAATATTACATACAGTGCATTCGGAAAGTATTCAGACGCCTTGACTTTTTCCACATTTTGTTACGTTACAGCCTTATTCTGAAATGTATTAGTTTTTCCCTCAATCTACACACAATACCCCATAATGACAAATGTTTTGGATATGTATTCAGACCCTTTACTCAGTACTTTGTTGAAGCACCGTTGGCAGCGATTACAGCCTTGAGCATGACAAGTATTACAAGCTTGACACAAGCGTATTTGGGGAGTTCCTCCCATTCTTCTCTGCAAATCCTTTCAAGCTCTGTCAGGTTGGATAGGGAGCGTCTCTCCAGAGATGCTCGATCGGGTTCAAGTCCGGGCCCTGGTTGTGCCACTCAACGACATTCAGAGACTTGTCATGAAGCCACTCCTGCGTTGTCTTGGCTGTGTGCTTAAGGTCATTGTCCTGTTGGAAGGTGAACTGTCACCCCAGTCTGAGGTCCTGAGCACAATGGAGCAGGTTTTCATCAAGGATCTCTGTACTTTGCTCCGTCCATCTTTCCTTCAATCCTGACTAGTCTCCCAGTCCCTGCCGCTGAAAAACATCCCCACAGTAGGATGCTGCCACCACCATGCTTCACCGTAGGGATGGTGCCAGGTTTCCTCCAGACATGACACTTGGCATTCAGGCCAAAGAGTTCAATCTTGGTTTCATCAGACCAGAGCATATTTTTTTTTAACCCTTTTTCTACCCAATTTCGTGGTATCCAAATTGGTAGTTAGTCTTGTCTCATCACTGCAACTCCCGTATGGACTCGGGAGAGGCGAAGGTCGAGAGCCGTGCATCCTCCGAAACCCAATCAAGCCGCACTGTTTTTTCACACAATGCCCACTTAACCCGGAAGCCAGCCACACCAATGTATCGGAGGAAACACCGTGCACCTGGCGACCATGTCAGCGTGCACTGCGCCCGGCACAGGAGTTGCTAGTGCGCGATGGGACAAGGACATCCCTGCCGGCCAAACCCTCCCCTAACCCGGACGACGCTGGGCCAATTGTACGCCACCCCATGGGTCTCCCTGTTGCGGCCGGCTGTGACAGAGCCAGGACTCGAACCCAGAATCTCTAGTGGCACAGCACAGTCCCTTAGACCACTGCGCCCCTCGAGAGGCCCAGACCAGAGCATCTTGTTTCTCATGGTCTGAGAGTCCTTTAGGTGCCTTTTGGCAAACTCCAAGTGGGCTGTCATGTGCCTTTTACTGAGGAGTGGCTTCCATCTGGCCACGAATACCATAAAGGCCTGATTGGTGGAGTGCTGCAGAGATGGTTGTCCTTCTGGAAGGTTCTCCCATCTCCACAGAGGAACACTGGAGCTCTGTCAGAGTGACCATCGGGTTTTTGGTCACCTTCCTGACCAAGGCCCTTCTCCCCCGATTGCTCAGTTTGGCTGAGTGGCCAGCTCTATGAAGAGTCGTGGTGGTTCAAAACTTCCTCCATTTAAGAATGGAGGCCACTGATCTTGGGTACCTTCAATGCTGCAGAAATGTATTGGTACCCTTCCCCAGATCTGTGCCTTGACACAATCATGTCTCGGAGCTCTACCGACAATTCCTTCAACCTCATGGCTTGGTTTTTGCTCTGACTTGCATTGTCAACTGTGGGACCTTATATAGACAGGTGTGCCTTTCCAAATCATGCCCAATCAATTGAATCCAAACAAGTTGTAGAAACATCAAGGAAGATCAATGGAAACAGGATGCACCTGAGCTCAATGGAGTCTCACAGCAAAGGGTCTGAATACTTATATAAAATACAATTTCTGTAGATTGATGAGGATTTGTTTTTATTTAATCCATTTCAGAATAAGGCTGTAACGTATCAAAATGTGGAAAAAGGTAAGGGGCCTGAATACTTTCCGAATGCACTGTAAATCAGACACCAAAACCATCTTGACCCAAACGATCCGATTTCGGCCTAAATAAATCTCCCTAAAACAATCTTAAAACAGTGAAGGAAACTGACGAAGGACGATTTGGTTGGGCTGAAACTATTAGTAGAACGAAAGTTTTTACTTTTAAGGCACTCTAAGATGTGTCACATTGCACTGAGAGAACTGGCTTGTAAAATAAAGTGAAACCCCAATTAGTTTGGATCTGCACACTGACAAATTACACAGCACTAGGCCATGATGGGGGGGGGTTGGGCCACTCCATAGTGCTCACACCAGATGTTCCCCATTTATAGCAATGCAAGCCCCAGCCCTGACAACCACACTTACATCAAAGTGAGACGAAATCAAAAGGAGCTCACATTAAAATAGCTTTCTCATTTTTTTCATTTCTTATTCCCTTTATCGTTTGAGAGGCAACCAGCGATTGGGTGATACTTAGCAACGCGGCAACCTGAGTTTTTCTGTGGGGGAGCTAATGATGCGTGGGGGGGGGGGTGTCTGAGTATTAGCCTGCGCAACAGACTGGTCAGATACTCACTTTACCCTACATATCAAACACATTGCTTTCTAACAAGGTCATGTTGGCGCTATAACTGTGTATGAGGATCTACTGGTGATATTCCATCTGAAAACAATGGTGTCCCAAATGGCACCCTATTCCCTATTTAGTGCATTAATTTTCATTAGGGCCCTGATTAAAAGTAGTGCACTATATAGGGAATAGGGTGCCCTTTGGGACTTAACCAAGCTGGCAGTCATAATAGAGGAACCAAGTCTGGCTCGAAAGCAGGTCAAGTTGAGCCATGTTACACATCTAAATGACTCCATCCAACACAGATGGTAGTTTTGAGATCAACAGACTTCCCCGTCGCTTGGCCAGTACATGATTGGATCTCCTAAAAAGGTTCAGAGCAGGGTGTCCCTTAGGAAAACGTGGCGCCGGACATTTAACCGGCAACATTCATATACTGGACATTTGAGAAATTTACCGGACTCATATGCATTAGGTGCGTAACCGGTTTAGGGCGTCCACCCACAATACTCAGAATATGGTAATTCATATTAACAGAACATGCAAGTCGAGGATGTAACGATATGCGGTACTTGTTATCAAATTCTGATGTGCACTTTGAACATGTCAGAATAACTGTCCACATTTACTTTCTCAGTAAAATCACTAGCCTGTGCCAATCTACTTTAGTAGAAAAGTTTAGGCTGCTTATTCTATCGGTCAGCTTGTGGAGAAAGAAATATCCCATTCCAAACAGACTCTGGGACAGTTGTGGGACGCTAGATCCCAAATTCATATAACGAGTAGGCCTAGGCTACATTTTATAATTTTTTACTTTGAAAAACAATGAGTCTGATGCAACAGATCAGAACAATTAGCTTAATGTTGATAAACTATTATGTGTTAACATTATAAGCGCAGCAATGCACACAGGGCAGTAGGCTACGTGCGAATCTTCGTTGCAATTAGCCGGAAAACACATCAAAAGGGCACTGCACATCTGAGTGGTTTCATGTGAGAGAGATGAAAATTTCCATTAGAAAGAGATGAGAGCAAACAAGTAAATTGAAGCAAGGTAAGACATGTCTCATAATATAGTATGTATTAAAACACAGAAGTTTCAAACAATTAGGTAGGCTATATGTTTTCAGAATGCATAGCCTACTGCCTCCAGCTCATTGCAAAGGTGTGTGATGTGCTGATGCCACATTCAAAACAACTCAGAACTTGTAAATCTCCGACTTCAGAGCGTTCAAGACAAGTGGGAAATGGGGAAAAAACAAGCGCCGACTGGGATTTTTGTTGTCATTGCGGTCATCCAACCCGGGAACTCAGGCCCCTTTCTAGAGCGCCGACTTTCCGACCTGAAGATCATTGACATGATTTGACCTTGTATTTTTCCAGAGTTTCCAGTGGTCTTGAATGCACCAGAAGATGCTGCAACACGAGCTCTTGTGCTGTCTGACAGATTTTCCACTCAAAGGCGCTGTATCTGTATGCGTGATAAATAAATACTACACACACACACACACACACACACACACACACACACACACTTGCCAATTTAATTACATTTTGCAAATTAACCTATAGACCAATAAGCATGACCAGTTAAATGTACACACACAAAAGTATGTGGACACCCCTTCATATTAGTGGATTCAGCCATTTGTCACACCTGTTGCTGATAGGTGTATAAAATTGAGCACACAGCCATGCAATCTCCATAGCTGAACATTGGCAGAGAACGGCCTTACTGAAGAGCTCAGTGACTTTCAACGTGGCACCGTCTGTCACGCCCTGACCAGGTGAACTCTTCTATTTTGGTCAGGGTGTGGCATTTCTATAGTTTATTTTCTATGTTTTTGGTATAGCCTTGCTTTGGGGCGTAATTCTATGTTGGGTTCTGTTGATTCCCAATCAGACAGCTGTCGCTAGTTGCCTCTGATTGGGGAATCATATTTAAGTTCCTTTTCCCCCCACGATGTTTGTGGGTTGTTGTCTCTTTGTTTTGAGCACATAACGTATCGACAGTTTTCTTGATTTTGTGTACATGTTTAATTCCAGTGTGTTCAATAAACATGTGTTCGCTCCCAGCTGCGTTTTGGTCCGCTTCCTCGTCACCAGGCGACGATCGTTACAGAACAACCCACCAAACCAGGACCAAGCAGCAGAGGAACGAGGAGTTGAGGAAACTCGAGAGGCCTCCCCAATAATTTTTTGGGGGGGGCACAAGGGGAGTTTTGCGGGGCAAGTTTGGAGCCCCAGGCCAAATCCCCGGACTGCTTTTCGGAGGCCAGTTAATGGACAGGGCTTATGCTTCGGGGTAATGGGTGTTATGGCGAGGCCAAGTGTTTTTAGGCCAGTACGCGCTATACCAGCGCCCCGCAGTTACCAGGGGGTAGCAGGCATTCAGCCAGAAAGGGCGATGCCAGGGTTAAGCTCGAGACCGCCAGTAAGCCTCCATGGTCCTATATATCCGGTACCAGCACCACGCACCAGGCTTCAAGTGCGTGAACCCAGCCTCGCCAGTCAACAGTCGTCGGAGCTGCCCGCCAGTCAACAGTCGTCGGAGCTGCCCGCCTGTCAACAGTCGTCGGAGCTGCCCGCCAGTCAACAGTCGTCGGAGCTGCCCGCCAGTCAACAGTCGTCGGAGTGGCCAGACTGCGCTGAACTGCCGGAGTGGCCAGACTGCGCTGAACTGCCGGAGGGGCCAGACTGCCCAGACTGTCCCGAGCTGCCAGACGTCCCCAGTCCTGTCCGGCCCATTCCTGCTCCCCGCACCAAGCCAGTGGTGCGTGTCCCCAGTCCTGTCCGGCCCGTCCCTGCTCCCCGCACCAGGTTGGTGGTGCGTGTCCACAGTCCTGTCCGGCCCATCCCTGCTCCCCGCACCAAGCCAGTGGTGTGTGTCCCCAGTCCAGTCCGGCCCGTCCCTGCTCCCCGCACCAAGCCAGTGGTGCGTGTCCCCAGTCCAGTCCGTCCCTGCTCCCCGCACCAAGCCAGTGGTGCGTGTTCCCAGTCCAGTCCGGCCCGTCCCTGCTCCCCGCACCAGGTTAGTGTTGCGTGTCCCCAGTCCTGTCCGGCCCATTCCTACTCCCCGCACCAAGCCAGTGGTGCGTGTCCCCAGTCCAGTCCGGCCCGTCCCTGCTCCCCGCACCAAGCCAGTGGTGCGTGTCCCCAGTCCAGTCCGGCCCGTCCCTGCTCCCCGCACCAGGTTAGTGGTGCGTGTCCACAGTCCTGTCCGGCTCATCCCGGCTCCCCGCACCAAGCCGGTGGTGCGTGTCCCCAGTCCAGTCCGGCCCGTCCCTGCTCCCCGCACCAGGTTGGTGGTGTGTGTCCCCAGGCCAGTCCGGACCGTCCCTGCTCCCCGCACCAGGCTGGTGGTGCGTGTCCCCAGGCCAGTCCGGACCGTCCCTGCTCCCCGCACCAGGCTGGTGGTGCGTGTCCCCGGTCCTGTCCGGCCCGTCCCTGTTCCCCGCACCAGGCCCACGGCGCGTGTCCACAGTCCGGCACGGCCTGTGTCCGGTCCACCGGTGACCAGTCCTGTTCCGGTCGGCGGCTCCGCTCCGGAGCCTGAGCATGCCGCTCCACCGTGGTCCAGTCCGGGCCAGAGGGGTAGGGCTAGGGTGGAGGCAGGGGGAGAAACACGCCCGGGGCCAGAGCCTCCACCGAGGGTGAGGCGCCCACCCGGGTCCCCCCCCTAATAGACTTTAGGTTGGTGCGCCGGGAGTACGCACCGTTGGAGGGGGGGTACTGTCACGCCCTGACCAGGGGAACTCTGCTATTTTGGTCAGGGTGTGGTATTTCTATGATTTATTTTCTATGTTTTGTTATAGCCTTTCTTTGTGGTTTATTTCTATGTTGGGCTCGGGGGTGATTTCCAATCAGACAGCTGTCGCTAGTTATGTCTGATTGGGAATCACATTTAAGTTCCTTTCCCCCCACGATGTTTGTGGGTTGTGGTCTCTTTTGTTTGAGCAGTTAATGATCAGGCATTTTCTTGATTTCGTGTACGTTTTTAATTCAGTGTAAGAATAAACGTGTTCGCTCCCAGCTGCGTTTTGGTCCGCTTCCTCATCACCCGACGCCAATCGTTACACCGTCATAAGATGCCACCTTTCCAACAAGTCAGTTCATGAAATTTCTGCCCTGCTAGAGCTGCCCCAGTCAACTGCAAGTGTTATTGTGAAGTGGAAACGTCTGGGAGCAACAACAGCTCAGCTGCGAAGTGGTATACCACACAAGCTCATAGAACAGGCCCACTGAAGTGCGTAGGGGGTAAAAATAATCTGTCCTCGGTTGCAACACTCGCTACAGAGTTCCAAACTGCCTCTAGAAGCAACGTCAGCACAATAACTGTTCACTAGGAGTTTTATGAAAGTGTTGGCTGTAGTGGTGTAAAGCTCGCTGCCATTAGACTGGAGCAGTGGAAATGCGTTCTCTGGAGTGATGAATCACGCTTTACCATCTGGCAGTCCGACGGACGAATCTGGGTTTGGCAGATGCCAGGAAAACGCTACCTGTCCCAATGCATAGTGCCAACTGAAAAAGTTTGGTGGAGGAGGAATAATGGTCTGGGGCTGTTTCATGGTTTAGGCACCTTAGTTCCAGTGAAGGGAAATCTTAATGCTACAGCATACAATTACATTCTAGTCAATTCTGTGCTTCCAACTTTGTGGCAACAGTTTGGGGAAGGCCCTTTCCT
This sequence comes from Salmo trutta, assembly GCF_901001165.1. Classification (NCBI taxonomy): domain Eukaryota; kingdom Metazoa; phylum Chordata; class Actinopteri; order Salmoniformes; family Salmonidae; genus Salmo; species Salmo trutta. The sequence continues at coordinate 27,496,165 of NC_042972.1, forward strand.
GTTTCACCATGACAATGCCCCTGTGCACAAAGAGAGATCCATACAAAAATGGTTTGTCGAGATCTGTGTGGAAGAACTTGACTGGCCTGCACAGAGCCCTGACCTCAACCCCGTCGAACACCTTTGGGATGAATTGGAACGCAGACTGCAAACCAGGCCTAATCACCCAACATCAGTGCTTGACCTCACGAATGCTTGTTGCTAAATGGAAGTAAGTCCCCACAGCAATGTTCCAACATCTAGTGGAAAACCTTCCCAGAAGAGTGGAGGCCTGTTATAGCAGCAAAGGACGGACCAACTCCATATTAATGGTCATGATTTTGGAATGAGATGTTCGGCGAGCAGGTGTCCACATACTTTTGGTCATGTAGTGTATATCCATCGACTAGTATTCCCATCAATTAATAGGCTAAAAGGCATTATTTCGCAATGGGATTTTTTCTTCTCCTGGACAATTGGCTGGCGCCAATTTTATTTATCGGCTTATCTATTTTAATCTGACAAAAGCCGGCTATTACCAGCTAACGGAAACCCTGGTTGAGTTACTGTAACTACATGACTATAAGGATTACTTTTGGCTTTAGAGATGGACTTCTGTAATTCCTCTCTACGCCCTCTCGTTGGCCTAATGAAACCAAGACGTAAATCACTCTTAGCGAATCTAAAAGTGTCTATGAAATGTAGCTGCACGCCAACTCAGGAAAAAAAAGTTTAACTTAGTTAATCAGCGGCGCAAATATCAAAGTAAATACATTTATGAACTTCTTATATCAATATATAGGTATAAATCATTCAAGCACAAGATCACCATTTGAGTTACTCCACTTTTGATCAATCCAATTATGGTTATTGACCAATGATATGTAAAGTGGAAATGGTCTTCAGGTCTTCTACAAGCTGGAATGTTGAATAAAATTAAATTTGTACTTACTGTACCAAGTACAACAATATCAACAGGAAAATATTTTTAATCCAACTTGTCAAGGAGCTGGTAGTGCGTTCAGATTTCTATCACATACAGCATGCACACACAATGTAAATACATGTATACTTGCCAAGCTCGCGCACATGTGTACGTGGTTGTGCACATGCTTCATGTGAATCTGAAATATCAAATTTACCCAAGTACTCAGACCCTTTACTCAGTACTTTGTTGAAGCACCTTTGGCAGCGATTGCCTCCTGAAGTCTTCTTGGAATGACGCTACAAGCTTGGCACATCTGTATTTGGGGAGTTTCTCCCATTCTTCTCTGCAGATCCCCTCAAGCGCTGTCAGGTTGGATGGGAAGCATCACTGCACAGCTATTTTCAGGTCTCTCCAGAGATGTTCGATTGGGTTCAAGTCTGGGCTCTGGCTGGGCCACTCAAGGACAGAGACTAGTCCCGAATCCACTCCTGCGTTGTCTTGGCTGTGTGCTTAGGGTCGTTGTCATGTTGGAAGGTCAACCTTGCCCCAGTTTGAGGTCCTGAGCAGGTTTTCATCAAGGATCTCTCTGTACTTTGCTCCGGTCATCTTTCCCTCGATCCTGACTAGTCTCCCAATCCCTGCCGCTGAAAAACATCCCCACAGCATGATGCTGCCACCACCATACTTCACCACCATACAATTGAGTATGGTGCCAGATTTCCTCCAGACATGACACTTGGCATTCAGGCCAAAGAGTTCAATCTTGGTTTCATCAGACCAGAGAATCTGGTTTCTCATGGTCTGAGAGTCCTTTAGGTGCCTTTTGGCAAATTCCAAGTGGGCTGTCATGTGCCTTTTACTGAGGAGTGGCTTCCATCTGGCCACTCTACCATAAAGGTCTGATTGGTGGAGTGCTGCAGAGATGGTTTTCCTTATGGAAGGTTCTCCCATCTCCACAGAGGAGCTCTGCAGACTGACCATCAGGTTCTTGGTCACCTTAATGACCAAGGCCCTTCTCTACTGATTGCTCAGTTTGGCCGGGTGGCCAGCTCTAGCAACATTCTTGGTGATTCCAAACTTCTTCCATTTAAGAATGATGTAGGCCACTGTGTTCTTGGGGACCTATGCTGCAGAAATTGTTTGGTATCCTTCCCCAGATCTGTGCCTCGACACAATCCTGTCTCAGAGCTCTACGGACAATTCCTTCGACCTCAAGGCTTGGTTTTTTGCTGTGACATGCACTGTCAACTGTGGGACCATATATAGACAGGTGTGTGCCTTGGTGGACTAAAATCAAGTTGGAGAAACATCAATGGAAACAGGATGCACCTGAACTCAATTGAGTCTCATAGCAAAGGGTCTGAATACTTATGTAAAATGTGTGACAGTTTTTTTTTATTTTAATACATTTGCAAAACTTTTTACAAATTCTGTTTTCACTTTCTCATTACACAGAATACCCCATAGATTGAGCTTTATTTATTTATTATTTTAGAATAAAGCTGGAGCAAAAAAGTGAAGGGGTATATATATTTTCCAAATGCACTGTATATACAGGGGGTACCAGTACCGAGTCAATGTGCAGGGGTACAGGTTACACAAGGTAATTGATACATGTAGGTAGGGGTAAAGTGACTATGCATAGTCAATACAAATAGTCCAGGTGGCCATTTGTTAATTGTTCAGCAGTCTTATGGCTTGGGGGTACAAACTGTTAAGGAGCCTTTGGACTTGGTGCGCCGGTACCGCTTGCTATGCGGTAGCAGAGAGAACAGTCTATGACTTGGGTGACTGGAGTCTTTTACCATTTTTGGGGCTTTCCTCCAACACCACCTAGTATAGAGGTCCTGGATGGCAGGAAGCTTGGCCCCAGTGATGTACTGGGCCGCACGCACTACCCTCTTTTTGAGGATCTGGGGACCCATGCCAAATATTTTCAGTCTCCTGAGGGGGGAATAGGCGTTGTCGTGCCCTCTTCACGACTGCCTTGGTGTGTTTGTACCATGATAGTTCATTGATGACGTGGACACCAAAGAACTTGAAGCTCTTGACCCACTCCACTACAGCCCTGTCGATGTGAATGGGATGGGGGGTATTTGGCCCTCCTTTTCCTGTAGTCTATGATCAGCTCCTCTGTCTTGCTCACATTGAGGGACAGGTTACTGTCCATCTCTGACCTCCCTATAGGCTGTCTCATCATTGTCAGTGATCAGACCTACCACCATTGTGTCGTCAGCAAACTTAATGATGTTGTTGGAGTTGTGCTTGGCCATGCAGTCGTGGGTTAACAGGAAGTACAGGAGGGGACTAAGCACGCACCCCGAGGGGCAGATGTGTTGTTGCCTACCCTTACCACCTGGAGGGTGGCCTGTCAGGAAGTCCAGGATCCAGTTGCAGAGGGAGGTGTTTAGTCCCAGGGTCCTTAGCTTAGTGATGAGCTTAGTGGGCACAAGGGTGTTGAACGCTGAGCTGTAGTCAATTAACAGCATTCTGTTGGGGATGGAATGCGAATTGGAGTGGGTCTAGGGTTTCAGGGATAATGGTGTTGATGTGAACCATGACCAGCGTTTCAAAGCACTTCGTGAGTGCTACGGGGCGGTAGTCATTTAGGAAGGTTACCTTTGTGTTCTTGGGCACAGGGACTATGGGTGTCTGCTTGAAACATGTATGTATTACAGACTGTCAGGGAGATTTTGAAAATGTCAGTGAAGACACTTGCCAGTTGGTCCACGCATGCTTTGAGTACACGTCCTGGTAATCCGTCTGGCCCCACGGCCTTGTGAATGTTGACCTGTTTAAAAAGGTCTTGCTCACGTCGGCTACAGAGAGCGTGATCACAGAGTCGTCTGGAACAGCTAGTGCTCTCATGCATGCTTCAGTGTTGCTCGAAGCGTGCATAAAAAGGCATTTAGCCCGTCTGGTAGGCTCACGTCTCTGGGCAGCACGTGGCTGGGTCTCACTTTGTAGTCTAATAGCTTGCAAGCCCTGCCACATCCGACGAGCATCAGAACCGGTGTAGTAGGATTTAATCTTAGTCTTGTATTGACACTTTGACTGTTTGATGGTTTGTCAGAGGGCATAGCAAGATTTCTTATGAGTATCCACATTAGAGTCCTGCTCCTTGAAAGAGGCAGCACTAGCCTTTAGCTCGGTGCGGATGTTGTCTGTAATCCATGGCTTCTGGTTAGGATATGTACATACGGTCACTCTGGGGACCACGTTGTCGATGTACTTAGAGGTCAACCGATTAATCGGAATGGCCGATTAATTAGGGCCGATTTCAAGTTGTCATAACAATTGGAAATCTGTATTTTTGGACGCCGATTTGGCCGTTTTTTTTTTTTTAACTAGGCAAGTCAGTTAAAGAACACATTCTTATTTTCAATGACAGCCTAGGAACGGTGGGTTAACTGCCTTGTTCAGGGGCAGAACGACAGATTTTTACCTTGTCAGCTCGGGGATTCAATCTTGCAACCTTACGATTAACTAGTCCAACACTCTAACCACCTGCTTTACAAAGCACTCCACGAGGAGCCTGCCTGTTACGCGAATGCAGTAAGAAGCCAAGATAAGTTGCTAGCTAGCATTAAACTTATCTTATAAAAAACAATCAATCATAATCACTAGTTAACTACACATGGTTGATGATATTACTAGTTTATCTAGCCTGTCCTGCGTTGCATATAATCGCTTAGGTACACATTGCTCCAATGTGTACCTAACCATAAACATCAATGCCTTTCTTAAAATCAATAAACAAGTATATATTTTTAAACCTGCATATTTAGTTAATATTGCTTGATAACACGAATTTCTTTTAACTAGCGAAAATGTGTCACTTCTCTTGCAACAGAGTCAGGGTATATGCAGCAGTTTGGGCCGCCTGGCTCATTGTAAACTGTGAAGACTATTTCTTCCTAACAAAGACAGCCGACTTCACCAAACGGGGCATGATTTAACAAAAGCGCATTTGCGGGAAAAAAAGCACAATCGTTGCACGACTGTACCTAACCATAAACATCAATGCCTTTCTTAAAATCAATACACAGAAGTATATACCACTGCGAGCTCACAGAACAGGGCTCCGGGCAGCCGAGCGGAAATGGAGGAAAACTCGCCTCCCTGCGGACCTGGCATCCTTTCACGCCCTCCTCTCTACATTTTCCTCTTCTGTCTCTGCTGCTAAAGCCACTTTCTACCACTCTAAATTCCAAGCATCTGCCTCTAACCCTAGGAAGCTCTTTGCTACCTTCCCCTCCCTCCTGAATCCTCCTCCCCCCCCTCCTCTCTCTCTGCGGATGACTTCGTCAACCATTTTGAAAAGAAGGCTGATGACATCCGATCCTCGTTTGCTAAGCCAAACGACACCGCTGGTCCTGCTCACACTGCCCTACCCTGTGCTTTGACCTCTTTCTCCCCTCTCTCTCCAGATGAAATCTCGCGTCTCGTGACGGCCGGCCGCCCAACAACCTGCCCACTTGACCCTATCCCCTCCTCTCTTCTCCAGACCATTTCCGGAGACCTTCTCCCCTACCTCACCTCGCTCATCAACTCATCCTTGACCGCTGGCTACGTCCCTTCCGTCTTCAAGAGAGCGAGAGTCGCACCCCTTCTGAAAAAACCTACACTCGATCCCTCCGATATCAACAACTACAGACCAGTATCCCTTCTTTCTTTTCTCTCCAAAACTCTTGAACGTGCCGTCCTTGGCCAGCTCTCCTGCTATCTCTCTCAGAATGACCTTCTTGATCCTAATCAGTCAGGTTTCAAGACTGGGCATTCAACTGAGACTGCTCTTCTCTGTGTCACGGAGGCTCTCCGCACTGCTAAAGCTAACTCTCTCTCCTCTGCTCTCATCCTTCTAGACCTATCTGCTGCCTTTGATACCGTGAACCATCAGATCCTCCTCTCCACCCTCTCCGAGCTGGGCATCTCCGGCGCGGCCCACGCTTGGATTGCGTCCTACCTGACAGGTCGCTCCTACCAGGTGGCGTGGCGAGAATCTGTCTCCGCACCACGTGCTCTCACCACTGGTGTCCCCCAGGGCTCTGTTCTAGGCCCTCTCCTATTCTCACTATACACCAAGTCACTTGGCTCGGTCATATCCTCACATGGTCTCTCCTATCATTGCTACGCAGACGACACACAATTAATCTTCTCCTTTCCCCCTTCTGATAACCAGGTGGCGAATCGCATCTCTGCATGTCTGGCAGACATATCAGTGTGGATGACGGATCACCACCTCAAGCTGAACCTCAGCAAGACGGAGCTGCTCTTCCTCCCGGGGAAGGACTGCCCGTTCCATGATCTCGCCATCACGGTTGACAACTCCCTTGTGTCCTCCTCCCAGAGTGCTAAGAACCTTGGCGTGACCCTGGACAACACCCTGTCGTTCTCCACTAACATCAAGGCGGTGACCCGATCCTGTAGGTTCATGCTCTACAACATTCGCAGAGTACGACCCTGCCTCACACAGGAAGCGGCGCAGGTCCTAGTCCAGGCACTTGTCACCTCCCGTCTGGATTACTGCAACTCGCTGTTGGCTGGGCTCCCTGCCTGTGCCATTAAACCCCTACAACTCATCCAGAACGCCGCAGCCCGTCTGGTGTTCAACCTTCCCAAGTTCTCTCACGTCACCCCGCTCCCCCGCTCTCTCCACTGGCTTCCAGTTGAAGCTCGCATCCGCTACAAGTCCATGCTGCTTGCCTACGGAGCTGTGAGGGGAACGGCACCTCCGTACCTTCAGGCTCTGATCAGGCCCTACACCCAAACAAGGGCACTGCGTTCATCCACCTCTGGCCTGCTCGCCTCCCTACCTCTGAAGAAGCACAGCTCCCGCTCAGCCCAGTCAAAACTGTTCGCTGCTCTGGCACCCCAATGGTGGAACAAGCTCCCTCACAACGCCAGGACAGCGGAGTCAATCACCACCTTCCAGAGACACCTGAAACACCACCTCTTTAAGGAATACCTGGGATAGGATAAAGTAATCCTTCTCACCCCCCCCCCCCCCCGAAAGATTTAGATGCACTATTGTAAAGTGGTTGTTCCACTGGATATCTTAAGGTGATTTGTAAGTCGCTCTGGATAAGAGCGTCTGCTAAATGACTTAAATGTAAATGTATATTTTTAAACCTGCATATTTAGCTAAAAGAAATCCAGATTAGCAGGCAATATTAACCAGGTGAAATTGTGTCACTTCTCTTGCGTTCATTGCACGCAGAGTCAGGGTATATGCAACAGTTTGGGCCGCCTGGCTCGTTGCGAACTAATTTGCCAGAATTTTACGTAATTATGACATAACATTGAAGGTTGTGCAATGTAACAGGAATATTTAGACTTAGGGATGCCACCCGTTAGATAAAATACGGAACGGTTCCGTTTCAAACGGCACTCGCTCTGAGACTTGGAGTAGTTGTTCCCCTTGCTCTACATGGGTAACGATGCGTCGAGGGTGGCTGTTGTCGATGTGTTCCTGGTTCAAGTCCAGGTAGGGGCGAGGAGAGGGACAGAAGCTATACTGTTACACTGGCAATACTAAAGTGCCTATAAGAACATCCAATAGTCAAAGGTATATGAAATACAAATCGTATAGAGAGAAATAGTCCTATAATAACTACAACCTAAAACTTCTTACCTGGGAATATTGAAGACTCATGTTAAAAGGAACCACCAGCTTTTATATGTTCTCATGTTCTGAGCAAGGAACTTAAACCTTAGCTTTTTTACATGGCACATATTGCACTTTTACTTTCTTCTCCAACACTTTGTTTTTGCATTATTTAAACCAAATTGAACATGTTTCATAATTTTTTTGAGGCTAAATTTATTTTATTGATGTATTATATTAAGTTAAAATAAGTGTTCATTCAGTATTGTTGTAATTGTCATTATTACAAATATAAAATATTACAAAAATATAAAAATCTGCCGATTTAATCGCTTTCTGCTTTTTTTGGTCCTCCAATAATCGTTATCGGCGTTGAAAAATCATAAGTCGGTCGACCTCTACCATAGAAGGTGAGCATTTGCCCACTGAAGTCGGTTATGACGCCAAACTGCAGTCAGGTCAAGACCCTGGTGAGGACGATAAGCACGCAGATGAGCTTCCCTGAGACAGTTTGTGACAGTTTGTGCAGAAATTCTTCAGGTTGTCCAAACTCACAGTTTCATCAGCTGTCCGGGTGGCTGGTCTCAGACGATCCCGCAGGTGAAGAAGCCAGATGTGGAGGTCCTGAGCAGGCGTGGTTACACCTGATCTGCGGTTGTGAGGCCGGTTGGACGTACTGCCAAATTCTCTAAAATGACGTTGGGAGGCGGCTTATGGTAGAGAAATGAATACCAAATTCTCTGGCAACAGCTCTGGTGGACATTCCTGCAGTCAGGATGTCAATTGCATGCTCCTTAACTTGTCATCTGTGGCATTGTGTGACAAAACCAAACATTTTAGTGTACTTTTGTCCCCAGCACAAGGTGCACCTGTGTAATGATCATGACGTTTAATCAGCTTCTTGATATGCCACACCTGTCAGGTGGATGGATTATCTTGGCAAAGGAGAAATGCTCACTAACAGGGATGTAAACAAATTTGTGCACAAAATTTGAGAGAAATAAGCTTTGAACATATGGAACATTTCTAGGATATTTTATTTCAGCTCATGAAACATGGGACCTACATTTTACATGTTGCATTGATATTTTTGTTCAGTGTAAAAATGTAGCTGTGTAAGTAAAGGCAGATACACTTATAACATGTGGCATGCCTTAGAGTACTAACTATAGAGAGAATCAAGGCTGGTAGTTTGAGCAGATGTTGTGCCCTATATTTATTATTTATTTTACCTTATTTAACTAGGCAAGTCAGTTAAGAACAAATTCTCATTTACAATGACAGCCTAGGAACAGTGGGTTAACTGCCTTGTTCAGGGGAAGAACGACAGATTTTTACCTTGTCAGCTCCGGATTCGATTTCTAGCAACCTTTCGGTTACTGGTCCAACGCTCTAACCACTAGGCTACCTGCCACCCATGTAGTCCTTCATGTTATGTAGCCTCAGAAAATGATCAAGTTTGTATCATGTTCCATAATGAGAAAATAAAATAAAACAAAAAACAGCAAACGACGTATTACTAATGACAACCAGTATCCTATCAAAACTGACATGGCACTTACATGCACTTAGGCTATAGCAAATGCTACACGTTTAGGTATTTAATAGGCCTTTTGTTATTGAAATAAATCTTAGGAGATGTCCAATGCATAGAAGATTTTAATGTGGGATAATATCGTGATGACGGTCTGGGCGCGATAATTCGTGTTCGCTGACTAACCGGTTTCATGCTCACGTTTAAATTAATGCAGCGACATGAACGTCACATATTAACAGTTAACGGTTCATTGTGTTTACATATAGCCACCACGTACGACAGTCACCGCCAAGTACATGGGAGTATCGGTAGCCTACTACAAACCTGTTTGCACACCATTGTTTGCGACGTTCTTCATTACATTAAAATACCCAGTCTAAGGTTTGTCCCACGACCCTACTCGCAAGTATTTTTCTAAACAGCACATCGGTACACGGTGGTGAAAATAACATTCACTTACCTAGAAAAATGGTGCATAGGGAGAGACACGGACAGTAATGCAGCACCAACGTTAAATAGGGCACGTCTTAAAATGCATACTTAAGTCAAGCGAGAATGCGTATTGCTTAAAAAATAAGCTGCATTCATTATTTTCCTCGGACGGAGCAAGCTTGAAAAAAGTCACTCTCCGAGATCTTTCCGCATTTGGAAGCGGTCGTCAGGAAATGTGATGTCATGGCTTTATATTGCTCTCGCCTCCGAGTCCCCACGCTCTCATTGGGGCAGCCAATGTCCGTGTGGTCCTTATCTTATTTGGAAAACTAACCAAAACTAACCATCTTAGTCCATTTAAAAAATGTAAAAAATTACAGTACCTCCCGTGGCATATTATGTTGTTATACTAAATTCATGACTACTATCCTATACTATATATACACTCTATTACAGCCTACTATAAAGCATACTAGCCTATACTATTTTGTCCCCTTTGAGATGATATCCAAGTGGGGTAAATGCTAAGAAAGTCCTGTGCTCCAGTCATTGTGATTTATTTCCCACCGTGTAATTATCTGTTTTACCAGGTAATTTCCCGTGTCTAACCTCCAGACATACACTACCGTTCAAAAGTTTTGGGTCACTTCGAAATGTTCTCATTTTTGAAAGAAAATCCAAAAAATTTGTCCATTAAAATAACAGGCCAGTTTTATTGCTTCTTTAATCAGGACAACATTTTTCAGCTGTGCTAACATAATTGCAAAAGGGTTTTCTAATGATCAATTAGCCTTTTAAAATGATAAACTTGGATTAGCTAACAAAACATGCCATTGGAACTCAGGAGTGATGGTTGCTGATAATGGGCCTATGTACGCCTATGTAGATATTCTATAAAAAAATCTGCCGTTTCCAACTTCAATACTCATTTACAACATTAACAATGTCTACACTGTATTTCTGTATTTCAATTTTATGTTATTTTAATAGACAGAAAATTTGCTTTTCTTTCATTTACATTTACATTTTAGTCATTTAGCAGACACTCTTATCCAGAGCGACTTACAGTGGTGAATGCATACAAAAACAATGACATTTCTGAGTGACCCCAAAGCTTTGAACGGTAGCGTACTTTTGACAAATAGAAGTCTGTGGTTTGATCATTTGACCCTGTGCACATATAGAACTAAAATGGCGCTGGAGAGGAAGGCAGACATTTTACGTGTCCCCAACCGATTGTGATTTAAAAACAAATTATTTGCGTTGTTTGTAACTTATTTTTTTACTGTTTTGTACATAATGTTGCTGCTTCCATCTCTTATAACCGGAAATAACTTCTGGACATCAGGACTGCAGTTACTCACCACGGACTGGCAGAATCCTTTTTTTCCTTTCACGAGTCTGACGAGCCTGACGCGAAGGATATACTGCTTTCTCGGGAACAGGCCCAGATCCCCATGATTTGCGTGAAGAGGAGGCAGCGATAAAGGGGCCGAAGGGCGGGCTGCCTTCTGAGAATTCATAGACAATCGAATAAACCCCCACTTCCTTTCATTCTGCTACCAAACGTGCAATCTTTGGAGAATAAAATCGATGACCTACGCAGAAGACTAAACTACCAACGGGACATTAAAAACTGTAATATCTTATGCATCACAGAGTTGTGGCTGAACGATGACACTATCAACATACAGCTGGCTGGTTATACACTGTACCGGCAGGATAGAACACCAGCGTCTGGTAAGACAAGGGGCGGCGGACTATGTCTTTTCGTCAATAACACCTGGTGCACGATATCTAAGGAAGTCTCAAGCTATTGCTCGCCTGAGGTAGAGTATCTGATGACAAGCTGTAGACCACACTACCTACCTAGATAGTTTTCATCTGTATTTTTCGTAGCTCTTTACATACCACCACAGTCAGAGCCTGGCACTAAGACAGCATTGAATGAGCTGTATTCCGCCATAAGCAAACAAGAAAATGCTCACCCAGAAGCGACGCTCCTAGTAGCCAGGGACTTTAATGCAGGGAAACTTAAATCCATTTTACAAATTTCTATCAGCATATTAAATATGCAAACAGAGAAAAAAATTCTGGACCACATATACTCCACACACAGAGATGCATACAAAGCTCTCCCTCGCCCTCTATTTGGCAAATATGACCATAATTCTATCCTCCTGATTCCTGCTTACAAGCAAAAATTAAAGCAGGAAGCACCAGTGACTAGATCAATAAAAAAGTGGTCAGATGAAGCAGATGTTAAACTACAGGACTGTTTTGCTAGCACAGACTGGAATATGTTCCGGGATTCCTCTGATGGCATTGAGGAGTACACCACATCAGTCACTGGCTTCATCAATAAGTGCATCGATGACGTCGTCCCCACAGTGACCGTACGTACAAACCCCAACCAGAAGCCATAGATTACAGGCAGCATCCGCACTGAGCTAGAGCTAGAGCTTTCAAGGAGTAGGACTCGAACCCGGAAGCTTATAAGAAATGCCGCTATGCCCTCCGACGAACCATCAAACTGGAATAGCATCAATACAGGACAAAGATCAAATCGTACTACACTGGCTCTGACGCTCGTTGGATGTGGCAGGGCCTGCAAACCATTACAGACTACAAAGGGAAGCACAGCCGCTAGTTGCCCAGTGACACAAGCCTACCAGACGAGCTAAACTACTTCTATGCTCGCTTCGAGGCAAATAAAACTGAAACATGCATGGGAACACCAGCTGTTCCGGGAGACTGTGTGATCACGCTCTCCGCAGCCGATGTGAGTAAGACCTTAAAACAGGTCAACATTCACAAAGCCGCAGGGCCAGACAGATTACCAGGACGTGTACTGCGAGCATGCGCTGACCAACTGGCAAGTGTCTTCACTGACATTTTCAACCTCTCCCTGTCTGAGTCTGCAATACCAACATGTTTTAAGCAGACCACCATAGTGCCTGTGCCTAAGAACACTAAGGTAACCTACCTAAATGACTACTGACCCGTAGCACCCGTAGCACTCACGTCTGTAGCCATGAACTGCTTTGAAAGACTGGTCATGGCTCACATCAACACCATTATCCCAGAAACCCTAGACCCACTCCAATTTGCATACCGCCCCAACAGATCCACAGATGATGCAATCTCTATTGCACTCCACACAGCCCTTTCCCACCTGGACAAAAGGAACACCTATGTGAGAATACTGTTCATTGACTACAGCTCAGCATTCAACACCATAGTGCCCTCAAAGCTCATCAATAAGCTAAGGACCCTGGGACTAAACACCTCCCTCTGCAACTGGATCCTGGACTTCCTGACGGGCTGCGTAAGGGTAGGTAACAACACATCTGCTACGCTGATCCTCAACACAGGTGACCCTCAGAGGTGCGTGCTCAGCTCTCTCCTGTACTCCCTGTTCACTCATGACTGCACGACTCCAACACCATCATTAAATTTGCAGATGACACAACAGTGGTAGGCCTGATCGGACAATGACGAGACAGCCTATAGGGAGGAGGTCAGAGACCTGGCCGTGTGGTGCCAGGATAACAACCTCTCCCTCAACGTCATCAAGACAAAGGAGATGATTGTGGACTACAGGAAAATGAGGACCAAGCACACCCCCATTCTCATCAACAGGGCTGCAGGTTGAGAGCTTCAAGTTCCTTGGTGTCCACATCACCAACAAACTAACATGGTCCAAGCACACCAAGGCAGTCGTGAAGAGGGCACAACAAAACCTATTCCCTCTCAGGAGACTGAAAAGATTTGGCATGGGTCCTCAGATCCTCAAAAGGTTCTAAAGCTGCACCATCGAGAGCATCCTGACTGGTCGCATCACTGCCTGGTATGGCAAGTGCTTGGCCTCTGACTGCAAGGCACTACAGAGGGTAGTGTGAACAGCCCAGTACATCCCTGGGGCCAAGCTTCCTGCCCTCCAGGACCTCTATACCAGGCGGTGTCAGAGGAAGGCCCTAAAAATAGTCAAAGACTCCAGCCACCCTAGTCATAGACTGTTCTCTCTGCTACCGCATGGCAAGTGGTATCGAAGCGCCAAGTCTAGGTCCAAGAGGCTTCGAAACAGCTTCTACCCCCAAGCCATAAGACTCCTGAACATCTAATCAAATGGCTACCCAGACTATTTGCATTGCCCCCCCTTCTTTTACACCGCTGCTACTCTCTGTTGTTATCATCTATGCATAGTCACTTTAATAACTATACCTACATGTACATACTACCTCAACTAACTGGTGTCCCTGCACATTGACTCTGTACTGGTAACCCCGCCCCCCTATATATAGTCTTGCTATTGTTATTTTACTGCTGCTCTAAATTACTTGTTACTTTTATTTCTTATTCTTATCCGTATTTTTTTTAACTGCATTGTTGGTTAGGGGCTCGTAAGTAAGCATTTCACTGTAAGGTCTACACCTGTTGTTTTCGGCGCATGTGACAAATAAAATTTGATTTGATGTAGATGCACAATTGTATATCATGTACATTATGAACCTACTCAAGCCTCAAGGGAGTTTGCTACATCCCTTGACTGCTTTGAGAGAGTTAGAAATGGAGGAGATATAAGAGGTAGGATAAGGTTTTTATTATGGCTAGTCCAGTGGAGGCTGCTGAGGGGAGGATGGCTCATAATAATGTCTGGAATGGAGACAATGGAATGGTACCAAACACATCAAACACGTGGTTTCCATGTGGTTGATATCACTCCATTGACTCCATTCCAGCCATTATTATAAGCCGTCCTCCCCTCAGCAGCCTCCACTGGGCTAGTTAGTCCCTAACGGCATTTTCCCCATATAATAACAGGACACACTTATTCCCATCCTGCAGCCTTTCATCTCCAGAATAACCACTAATAAACACTACCCAGCATATGTGTCTAATCAACCTCAAGGGAATAAAAACAAGGGAAGTACATCAACTTCCCAGATACCGCTTACTTTCACAACAACTGTTAACAACAAGTTCTGTATTTTATTTATTTATTTTACCAGGTAAGTTGACTGAGAACACGTTCTCATTTACAGCAACGACCTGGGGAATAGTTACAGGGGAGAGGAGGGGGATGAAAAAGCCAATCATAAGCTGGGGATGATTAGGTGACCATGATGGTATGAGGGACTGCTTGGGAATTTAGCCAGGACACTAGAGTTAACACTCCTACGTCATTTAGCAGATGCTCTTATCTAGAGCAACTTACAGTAGTGAATGCATACATTTCATACATTTTTTTCTCCATACTGGTCCAGACAATAAGTGCCATGGGATCTTTAATGACCTCAGAGAGTCAGGACACCCATTTAACATCCCATCTGAAAGACAGCACCCTACACAGGGCAGTGTCCCCAATCACTGCCCTGGGGCATTGGGATATTTTTTATACCAGAGGAAAGAGTGCCTCCTACTGGCCCTCCAACACCACTTCCAGCAGCATCTGGTCTCCCATCCAGGGACTGACCAGGACCAACCCTGCTTAGCTTCAGAAGCAAGCCAGCAGTGGGATGCAGGGTGGTATGCATGCAATATGTCCTGAGTCGAAATGATACAGTCCTGAGCCGTTTTTGTTAAGGCGCCCTCATGTGACGTAAAAGGGAACAGGCTCCGGCACACCAACATCACTGCAGACCTCAGTTCAAATACTATTTGAAATCTTTTAAAAGCTTTGAGCCTGCCTGGAGTGCCAGGTGGGCAGGGTTTTTACCTTTAAGACTTTTTTATTGTTCCATTGCAACAGGCAAGATCAAATGAAGCACAGCTAAAATATTTTTTATTATTTCAAATA
Source organism: Salmo trutta (assembly GCF_901001165.1). NCBI lineage: Eukaryota > Metazoa > Chordata > Actinopteri > Salmoniformes > Salmonidae > Salmo > Salmo trutta. The sequence goes on from NC_042972.1 coordinate 27,511,448, forward strand.
TTATCAGTACCCAGGTTTGCAACACAGTAAGGCTGTGATGGACACAGTAGCAGTCTTTCACAGTATCCAATGTGAGTAGTGGTTGATGTTTATAATGGTGATTTCCATAAGTAGGACAGATGTCCCAAGGTTCCGTAAACAGGAAACAGATACACTGTATTCTGGCTTCCTCTCAGAGCGACAGGGTCAACGCTTACCCCTGTCTGAGGCCTAAAAATACCTGACTTCAGGAAAGTAGGACATTGTGCTACTACAGTGCATTCCACTGTCCTGACATCATTGTACATGTTAATTTACAAATATGCTAGGTAGGCATCTGAAGTTAAATACCAAAGTTAAATGACAGTGGCCAGTTAAACAAAACCAAAGAATGGTTTTGTTTACAGAAGATAGCTGTATTTGGTAAAAGACCAAGTCCATATTATGGCAAGAACAGCTCAAATAAGCAAAGAGAAACGACAGTACGTCATTACTTTAAGACATGAAGGTCAGTCGATATGGAAAATTTAAAGAATTTCTAAAGTTTCTTCAAGTGCAGTTGCAAAAACCATCAAGCGCAATGATGAAACTGGCTCTCATGAGGACCGCCACAGGAAAGGAAGACCCAGAGTTACCTCTGCTGCAGGGGATAAGTTCATTAGAGTTACCAGCCTCAGAAATTGCAGCCCAAATAAATGCTTCACAGAGTTCAAGTAACAGATACATCTCAACATCAACTGTTCAGAGGAGACTGTCTGAATCAGGCCTTCATGGTCGAATTGCTGCAAAGAAACCACTACTAAAGGACACCAATAAGAAGAAGAGACTTGCTTGGGCCAGGAAACTTGAGCAATGGACATTAGATCGGTGGAAATTTGTCCTTTGGTATGGAGTCCAAATTTGAGATTTGGGGTTTTTGGTGTCTTTGTGAGACGCGGTGTGGGTGAACGGATGATCTCCGCATCTGTATTTCCCACCGTGAAGCATGGAGGAGGAGATGTTATCGTGTGGGGGTGCTTTGCTGCTGACACTGTCTGTGATTTATTTTGAATTCAAGGCACACATAACCAGCATGGCTACCACAGCATTCTGCAGCGATATGCCATCCAATCTGGTTTGGGCTTAGTGGGACTATGATTTGTTTTTCAACAGGACAATGACCCAACACACATCCAGGCTGTGTAAGGGCTATTTTACCAAGAAGGAGAGTGATGGAGTGCTGCATCAAATGACCTGGCCTCCACAGTCCCCCGACCTCAACCAAATTGACATGGTTTGGGATGAGTCGGACCGCAGAGTGAAAGAAGAGCAGCTAACAAGTGCTCAGCATATGTGGGAATTTCTTCAAGACTGTTGGAAAAGCATTCCAGGTGAAGCTGGTTGAGAGAATGCCAAGAGTGTGCAAAGCTGTCATCAAGGCAAAGGGTGAAATATATTTAGATTTGTTTAACACTTTTTTGGTTACTACATGATTCCATGTGTTATTTCATAGTTTTGATGCCTTCACTATAATTCTACAATGTAGAAAATAGTAAAAATAAAGAAAAACCCTTGAATGAGTAGGTGTTCTGTTCCAGTAGTGTACCCATTGATTCTTAAAGAATATAATTTATAGATGCCTCATAAGCTTAGTTCTACTGTTGCAGCCCATCAGAACCCAAAATATAAACTTATTCATTTGTTTGAAAACAATGTAAGTGTAAACCAGCCCTGTGGAGACTGAAAACATGGTTAAAGCTAGAATTTTGATATCATGGATGGTCTGCCCTTTTATCCATAGCTCTGCCCATGATTTGAGAGTGGTTACATTTCTCCAGTCCCAGCAGGCAGCTGTTTACCAGAACAGTGGTGGGGTGTCCACTTTGTAATTTGTTAAATGCATATTGCCCCTAATGCCTTTATCAGTTTATTACAACTGTCTTACCACATCATAACAAACAAATTAAGGACTTGCATTTTTTAGTTTCAACTGCTGTCAAAAGACAAAAATAAGCAATTATATTATATATTTTCTATCCTCAGCTCTATTCTGCTCATATCTAGCCTATTCTATTCTTTGCTCAGCTCTATTTTGCGTAGCTCTTCTATTTTATTATGCTCAGATATAGTCCTAGTCTGTTCTAGCATTTTCGTTCACTATTAAGTAATGGCATTTTGATAACTGTTTCAAATGACAAAGGTTTATGATGCGAGTAAGAGTTGATAGATATTTTATTCTATTCTGCTCAGATCTATTCTGTTGTAGAGCATTTTATAATTTTTGCCCACCAAAACCTTCACTACCTCGACCATAGGAGTTTTGTTCTGGGGGGTTCATTTCAGAACACTACTCTGGAGGACGAGACTACTTTGCACTCAATAGCTTACATCTCTTCCCCGAAAGTTTCTGTGGAGGAAGGATAGACTTTTACCAGTAGACAATTGGGTAAAAAGCTGTCAATCTGTTACCGCCCCAAAACACCGGAATTACGAGATGGGACAACGCAGTCTGTATCTCAACTAAAAAGACAAAGGATAAACAGCAACATTTGCCAGGTATAGTCGCAATGCAATTTAAAACAAACAAAATCTGAAGTTATTTTGTGTGTAACGACGCTCTGATGTGACCACTCTGGGGCGCTGTCGACAGATTCCTTACGGACGGGGTCGTGTTGACTTGCGGTATATGACCTAGGGACAGGAATGGGGTTTATCACTAATGAGTGGACTGTAGAAGTGGGGGAGGGTTGATAACTTATTAAATGGTTATTAAATATGTATAGCATATAGGCTTTATGTCAACCAACCATCTGTAGGCCTATTCCTAGTAGGGAATAGTAAGTAACATGTTACATTGTTGCGGGGTAGCCAACCTGGACTCCGCGGTCGACGTGGGGCCTATAGTCAACGTAAATTAGTCTTTGAGGCGAGGGCAGGCTGGGGTACCTATAAGCCTAATGGTCAACTCAGTGTTGCAGAAAGATAAGAAGAGAAAGTCTGTTTTGAAAGATATTGTCTGCTACATTTGCCACGTAATTATTGATGCTATTGAATCCTTTTATTTTCACTCATTGTTCAGTTGTAGGTTAACAAATAAGAGATGGTTTTATAAATCAGGTTTTAGTAAGTAGCCCAGGCTTTTAATGCTTCCTAACTACTAGTGGCTATTCGCTAGATTAAAACTGATTACAGCAGCATGCAAACTAGAGTGTAGATATATTTTGATTTAATATGTGTTTCATGGGTGATTGTGTGACAGGTTTCCTTTATGATAAAAGTCCAGATTCTGGGATACATCTGTTGTTTTTTTGTATTTTTTTGTCTTATAGATTTCCATTTTACATCTGGCAGACGGGTTCCATTGTCCTTGAGAGGGGTACCCCCCCCCCGCACACTGCTCCTCTCTCCAGCTGTCACTTGAACCTCCTTTTCCTTCTGTCCCCCCACTCTCAACACCCCCCACCCTCAATTTCCCCAACAACCCCCTCACGGACACACAGCCCCGATGGCAGTGCGCCCATCCCGACCCAGTGGCCAGCCCCAGTCCAGTAAGGTGAGCCAGTTTAAATTGGTTCTACTGGGGGAGACATCAGTGGGGAAGTCCAGCCTGCTGCTGCAGTTTGTCAAAGGCCAGTACCAGGACTTCGGGGAGAGCACCATTGGGGGTAGAGTACCAACCATACACCAGAATACTCTCCTCTGTAGACCAATATGACTTCTTCTTCAGGTCATTTTTTTCAGACTTTTACATCTGGTCATCTGACCTCCTCCTTTCTGTTTGTCCATATGATAACATTTTCCAGAGAGTTGTTCACATTTTGCACACTTTTCTTCTATCGTTCTTTCTATCTGACCCACAAAGTTTTCTTTTTCCTCAATCTACGTATCCATCAACTCCTCTCACTACTATTTTGTAGGCTAAAGCATCTCCCATGTTCTCTTCGCTCAGCGGCCTTTCTGACTCAGATGGTGAGTGTGGACAGTGCCATGGTGAAGTTTGAGATCTGGGACACGGCTGGTCAGGAACGCTACCACAGCCTGGCACCTATGTACTACAGAGGAGCTCAGGCAGCCATAGTGGTCTATGACATTACCAACACAGTATGTACATCTTAGATGATAACATATCCCTCTCCTTTATCAAATGGTCCATCTCCCCCTTTATCTCTCTCTCTCATCCCCACTCTCACAATCCTCCTGTCCAGCCCTTCTCCTTCCTGCATAATGACTCCTATCTTTTCCCTGTTCAATTCCCCATCTCTTCCTCGCACTTTTTCCACTCATATGTAGTGAAGTCTTTCACCAACAATGCTTAGCGTCTGTTAATTATTCTCGCCATAAATTTCGCCCTAAATTTCGCAAATATCCTACATTTACACTATACCACTTGTGCAGAGGTTTGAGCCAGATGTTTGAAAAGGACATGCATTTCGGGCTAGTATATCTTCCCTGTTCATTCTGGCCATATCTCATCTTTATTTCCTTCTCTGGATAGGAGACCTTTGTACGAGCCAAAGCCTGGGTGAGCGAGCTCCAGAAACAGGCCAGTACAAACATGGTGATAGCCTTAGCGGGCAACAAAGCCGATTGGTCTGCTAACAGAGCGGTGGAGTATACGGTAGGCTCCTGTGTGTATACCTCACACCCAAGATAGCGAGATAATGGCCAAATGCTTGTGCAGTGATGTGTTTGTGTGTAGCAGGTCTGTATGTCTGTGGTGTTTTTTCAGGACGGTCAGGGTTATGCTGCTGACAACAGTCTTCTCTTCATGGAGACCTCTGCCAAGACAGCCATGAATGTCAACAACCTCTTCCTGGCCATAGGTGAGTCACGTCTGACGCGCCATCATCCAAATTCATAGTGTTGAAATGGGCTGTTGGAGATGACACTGACTTTCTTTCTCGAGGGCTTCATATTTAATGTTATGTACTCGTTATCAGTCAAAACTCATCATAACACAATTCCTAACGGAGAATTTGTTTTTGCTAGGATAGTTTACTCCTTACCTTGACACATCTAAGGGATAATGTCCCTCTGTATCCACAAGAGGGTGATAAAACCTCACTGTACACCCAAATATGAGCAGCGATCTCCTTGTTTATACCGTTTCCATCTCAACTATAAGCAACACATACTATAATTGTTCTATGTGGTCCTCTATGTTGATATACAGTACCATGATTTGTTGTCTCTCTTTTTTCTAGCCAAGAAACTGCCCAAGAGTGAGCCACTGGGTGGAGTAGCTGGCAGTGCTGGGGTTCGAGGAGGACCTCCAGTGGACCTCAGACAGCCTACCCAGACCAGCCCTGCCCAGTGCTGTGGAAACTGAGGAGGGATGGGGGAGAAGAGAAGCAAGCTCACATCTGAGGGAGGAGGGAAGTTTAAAGAGATTTTCCAGAGAAAAGAAAGGAGCGTAAAAGAGAGAAGTGTTGCATGCAAATGAATTAAAGGAATGATAAGGGACAAATACACTGAGTGTACAAAACATTAGGAACTCCTTCCTAATATTGAGTTGCACCCACCCAACTGGTCAAGCTATTTCATGGACAGAGCAGGTGTTCTTAATGTTTTGTATACTCAGTGTATGTAGATCAATGGGAGGAAAGCACACACTACAATAAGATGAACTTCTATTAAGGTTATCACATCCCAACATGTTTTTGTCAACTCGGCACTACTGGACAGCCACTGACCCAGCCAGATAAAATACACTTACTGTATGGTCTGTACGTGATCTTTATGCTCTTTAGTCTTAGCTATTATCATAACACTCCTCTAACCTTTCCACATTTTCGTGGGTTTATTTGATATTATGAAAATAAATTAAATGATGTTGAGATACAGACTGCATTGTCCCATCTCGGTGTTTACACTCAGCAGTTCTCCCAGTAGGCTAGAAACGAAGGCCTATTGAACACGTGGTGTGGGGTTATGAAGTTCTTGGCAAATGCTGCCAATCTGAGGACACAAACAGGAAGTGACATCACATTGGTCTTTCAGGCGGTACAGTCACACTAGGCCAAAGCGATTAAAACAGAGGCGGAGGCCAAATGTCTGTTTGCACAAAGCACACAGATCATTTCTCTGAGAACACATGGTCAAAGCGCCCAGCAGTCCCTCCTATGACTGCATAGCAAATTGCTTTTATCCATGTTCATTTGCCTCTCTATCATAGTTGGACATTTATATTATCAGCTCTGCTTTACAGTTTCTGAGCCTCTCACCAGTACTATGTAGTCCCTAAAAGAGGAAGTGACATCAAATGTAAGTTATTTTTTTCTCACCACATCTCCTCTACTAATAAACGTGCAATACTAAGGTGTACTCAGTTGGCCTGTACTATAGGAATGTTTTCTATGTTGCAGTTAGAAATAGGATGTATAGAACCATGTACAGTACAGGTAATCCTAATGTTACAGACTGTTCATCGGTGATGGTTGAACAAAATTGTTGGCCAATTGCATAGAGATGGTGATAAAAACAGTGGTACTAAGACAATGAGAAGATAATTTCTTGTGGTTTGACAAAATCAATGTCCTTTATCCGATTTGCCTCTTGTTTCTGTCCTGTTTTAATTACCACAGACGCATTGCTCACTGCAAATATTACTGTGTTATAGTTTCATAGAATTCCCTGGCTGTGTATTGTTTTATAAACACAAAGTATATATTTGTCTAATGGTGTTCCAATATAGCATCATAACAGGCACTATATGCCCACTGGATCTCATTTCAAGTCTTGTATTATCAAGCTTTTTATAACAATGTGCATTGCCCATGTATGCATATCCTATATCGCAGTCTCAATGCCTTGTTTTAAAATGTTTACAAATAAGTGCCTTTCTTTTTTAATCTTTAATTGTTTGTTGGTCTATACATGTGCAGTTTGATAATACATAATTGATGTGATAACATGTTGTAAGATGAAATATTTTATACACCTGCACATTTCTCTATTTCTTCTTTAAAATAATGAAATTCATTCTAAAAATATATACAATTTCTTATTAGATAACTATTTGGTGAAAACATGATGATAAAGCATAAGCATTACCACTCAGGAAGGAATAAAGCTGTTTTTTTGTGAAACATTTATTTGTGCCATTTTAGAGCATGTCATATGATTTTTATTTAACTAGGCAAGTCAGTTAAGAACAAATTCTTATTTTCAATGACGGCCTACCAGGGAACAGTGGGTAAACTGCCTTGTTCAGGGGCAGAACGACACATTTTTACCTTGTCAGCTCCGGGATTCAATCTTGCAACCATTCGGTTACTAGTCCAACGCTCTAACCACTAGGCTACCTAGTGGTTAGCAGCAAATCCTGTATGCGAGTGCAAACCACAAAACTAGTTGTACAAACTTACTGTAGAATGCTTCTGCTAATGTATCACACAATTTGTGCCAAGTATAGAAATCATTTTGTATTAAAGATACAGTTGAAGTCAGAAGTTTACATACACTTAGGTTGGAGTCATTAAAACTTGTTTTTCAACCACTCCACAAATTTCTTGTTAACAAACTATAGTTTTGGCAAGTCGGTTAGAACATCTACTTTGTGCATAACACAAGTAATTTTTCCAACAATTGTTTACAGATTATTTCACTTATAATTCACTGTATCACAATTCCAGTGGGTCAGAAGTTTACATACACTAAGTTGACTTTGCCTTTAAACCGCTTGGAAAATTCCAGAAAATTATGTCATGACTTTAGAAGCTTCTGATAGGCTAATTGACAATTTGAGTCAATTGGAGGTGTACCTGTGGATGTATTTCAAGGCCTACCTTTAAACTCAGTGCCTCTTTGCTTGACATCATGGGAAAATCAAAAGAAATCAGCCAAAACCTCAGAAAAAACAATTGTAGACCTCCACAAGTCTGATTCATCCTTGGGAGCAATTTCCAAATGCCTGAAGGTACCACGTTCATCTGTACAAACAATAGTACGCAAGTATAAACACCATGGGACCACGCAGCCGTCACACCGCTCAGGAGACGCGTTCTGTCTCCTTGAGATAAATGTACTTTGGGGTGAAAAGTGCAAATCAATCCCAGAACAACAACAAAGGACCTTGTGAAGATGCTGGAGGAAACAGGTACAAAAGTATCTACATCCACAGTAAAACGAGTCCTATATCGACATAACCTGAAAGGCCGCTCAGCAAGGAAGAAGCCACTCCTCCAAAACTGCCATAAAAAAGACAGACTACGGTTTGCAACTGCACATGGGGACAAAGATCGTACTTCTTGGAGAAATGTCCTCTGGTCTGATGAAACAAAAATCCATAATGACCATTGTTATGTTTGGAGGAAAAAGGGGGAGGCTTGCAAGCCGAAGAACACCATTCCAACCGTGAAGCACGGGGGTGGCAGCATCATGTTGTGAGGGTGCTTTGCTGCAGGAGGGACTGGTGCACTTCACAAAATAGATGGCATCATGAGGTAGGAAAATTATGTGGATATATTGAAGCAACATCTCGAGACAACAGTCAGGAAGTGAAAGCTTGGTCGCAAATGGGTCTTCCAAATGGACAGTGACCCCAAGCATACTTCCAAAGTTGTGTCAAAATGGCGTAAAGACAACAAAGTCAAGGTATTGGAGTGGCCAGCACAAAGCCCTGACCTCAATCCTATAGAAATTTTGTGGGCAGAACTGAAAAAGCGTGTGCGAGCAAGGAGGCCTACAAACCTGACTCAGTTACACCAGCTCTGTCAAGAGGAATGGGACAAAATTCACCCAACTTATTGTGGGAAGGTTGTGGAAGGCTACCCGAAACGTTTGACCCAAGTTAAACAATTTATAGGCAATGCTACCAAATACTAATTGAGTGTATGTTAACTTCTGACCCACTGGGAATGTGATGAAAGAAATAAAAGTTGAAATAAATCACTCTCAACTATTATCCTGACATTTCATATTCTTAAAATAAAGTGGTGATCCTAACTGACCTAAGACAGGGAATTTTTTCGTGGATTAAATGTCAGGAATTGTGAAAAATTGAGTTTAAATGTATTTTACTAAGGTGTATGTAAACCTCCGACTTCAACTGTACATTAGTAGTTTTTCAGAAAATACTTAAATGTTTCTCAAGATAAATTGTGACAAGTTGCATTAGAAATATGACACATAACCGTTCATCAACATAACAGGTACTGTATTGCGTGTTTAGAAACCTTAAGTACATACTGAACAAAAATATAAACACAGCATGTAAAGTGTTGGTTCCATGTTTCATGAGCTGAAATAAATTAAAAAAAATCACAGAAATGTTCCATACGCACAAAAAGCTTATTTCTCTCAAATGTTGTGCACAAATTTGTTTATATCCCTGTTAGTGATCTTTTCTCCTTTGCCAAGATAATCCATCCACTTGACAGGTGTGGCATATCAATACGCTGATTAAACAGCATGATCATTACACACAGGTGCACCTTGTGCTGGGGACATTGAAAGGCCACTCTAAAATGTGCAGTTTTATCACACAACACAATGCCATATATGTCTCATTTTGAGGGAGGGTGCAATTGGCATGCTGACTGCATCAGTGTCCACCAGAGCTGTTGCCAGAGAATATAATAAAAATGTCTCTACCATAAGCTGCCTCTAATGTTGTTTTAGAGAATTTGGCAGTACATCCAACAGGCCTCACAACCGCATACCACGTGTAACCACGCTAGTCCAGGACCTCCACATCAGCTACGGAGTATTTCTGTCTGTAATTAAGCCCTTTTATGGGGAAAAACTCATTCTGATTGGCTGGGCCCGGCTCCCCAGTGGGTGGGCCTGGCTGCCAAGTAGGTTGGCCTATGCCCACCCATAGCTGCACCCTTGCACAGTCATGTGAAATCCATAAATTAGGGCTTAATGAATGTATTTCAATTGACTGATTTCCTTATATGAACTGTAACTCAGTAAAATCTTTGAAATAGTTGCATGTTGTGATTATATTTTTGTTCAGTGTATCTCCAGCAGAAACAGAAATTCAGGCAACAGAAACAGAATAGAAGTAGTAAACATGTAAATCACAAGTATCAAAGTTAGAAAGTAACATATGTAAATCTTATTCCTAACTTCACATCCCTTCCACTAAGAGCTCCATTCTGACTTGAGATACACACAAAGCCCCAACAATACACAAAACCTAGTGTTGATGGCAGTGTAAGATTTGCACCCAAGTTCACATTCATATTACACACGCAGTAAAAAAGACTTCTAGGTAGCCATGGAAACTTAGCCAATTTCAAAAGGTGAGGATTGGAAAACAGATCAATTCCATTTGACTTCGCTAGCTTCAAATATGGACAGAAATGTTGATAAAGTATGCGTCCCAAATGGCACCATATTCCCTTAATAAGGCACTACAAAGAGAATAGGGTGCCATTTGGGATTCATTTTAGGCCATAAGAAAATGTATAGGTAGCAACTCCAAGTCAAAAGATTATCATCAGGTCTTGTGTTAATGGTTAGGGGTAGAAAAATAATAAAAACAAAGGATATATTGTCCAGCAATGTCAGATACAAAAAGATAACATGTAAAGTTTCTCCCAATTCAGTAGTTTCACTACAACCATGCAAGCATGACCTTAAAAGCACTGAGTAGCATGCAGTACTGTTACTGTACGTGTAAATAGAAAATATTATCAGGTATCATTAAAGTTTTACAATTAAATGGATTGTTCCCTTTGTCAATCATGCTAGTATCATACTAACTTCAAATGATGGATGTCTGATAATAACTAAAGCTAGATTAAAATCAGTAAATTCATATTCAATCTTTCAAGTTCATCTTTCATATTTATAAAATGCCTTAAGGTGAGGCAGGAAAGGCACCAAGTACTTCTTAGATAAAATAAATGTTGACGTGAAACAATGATGGTTTTATAACCATAAATTCCCTAAAAACATTCCCTGTAGTATAGTAGCTAGCTCCTTGGCTGCCTGCTATTGTGATTACAATCTTGCCAGCATCTGATCTTATAAGAGCACAAAAACAGCTATAATCGTCTCACAACTCTAAAGTATATAGAGCTGAGCAATTAGTGCTTTTTGAGGTCGTTTTGGTTCGACTATAAAAAAAGAATCACGGTTTTTGATTTTGGTTTAGATCATTTCTTTAGACATGAAATGCACTATGTGGATTGAATTCTGCAACACAGAACAAAACAATGAATAAAGTCCCATGATGGTAGTGACTGCCAATTACTGCTTATCATTTATTAACCATCATTTAATCACTTTACTTTAAAAAAATATTTCAGTTGTGTATATTACATTTGTTTAATTTGATTACTTTATTATTTCATTCCATGTCATCATCTCATCTCTATAGAGCTGCTGTATATGCCGTCTGACAAAATCACTATTTTAGTAGTTCTTCAAAGTAAATAAGGCATATTTTTATGACTGCTGAATACAAACTATCAATCGCTTAGATCATGTATTTTCAGATAGAGATACCTCGCGAAGCAACTGCTCTATCACTCTCAATCACACGTTCTTCTGTCTCTTCTCTCCATCTGTGTCTGCCCCACACAGACTGGCCAAGTATGCGCACAATGGATTATGGTCATTGTAGTTAATTACCACATTTCTGCGCAAAACTAAGTAGAATATTGGCCTGTTGGAAACTACAACTCCCTACTAGATCGCACAGTTCGGCTTGATCGGATTTATCTCTAGAGAAACTGCGCATTGAGCTCATAGAAAAAAAACTGAATGAAATGGAATTCAAATAATTGAACCTTAAACATTTTTGTTAATCGCTCAGCGCTATCAGTATGTGATCTATAAATCACATAATTTGACTGTTTAGAATGCTAGAGGTCTGTGGTGTGTCCTGAAACATATCTGATTGTTCAGTGTACGCAAACACTCTTAAGTGGTCATCAGTCACTAATAAACAGAGGGAGGCAATCTGCCCTTTGTGCCGAACGGCAGGAAAACTAAACATGTAAGTGCAACCTTGCAAGTCATGCCAAGGGAGAAAGATTGACTAAAGAGACGTCTGTAGACATTACTGGAATTCCACCGTGCCGGATTGTGCTAAGACAACTCCCAATGTTGACATTACCCTTTTATAAACACTTGATCGATGTATATATCATAGAAGAGTGTAATTGTCTTTAGGGCAGCTGTTTTTAGTCAAGACCTTCGTGTTTTTAATGTAAAATGTTTTTGTTGTACTGCATGTGTGTTTATAGTTGTGTTTAATGTTGTGTTAGTGTATGTGTGTTTATAGTTGTGTTTAATGATGTGTTAGTGTATGTAAGTTGTTTTGTCTGAAATGTTGTTCCCCCTGCTGCTATTGGACCAGGTCTCTCTTGGAAAAGAGATGTTATCTCAATGAGATAACCTGCATAAATAAAAGGTACATTTAAAATATATATATTTAAAAAAAACAATTGGTGTCGATGGATTGTATGAGCGCACTGATCCAAGAACAGATTTCTTTTAACCCTTTTTCAAGACGTAAAAAAAGGTATGCACGCATGACTAAGTTGCTTTGGATAAAAGATAAATGGCATATATTATATTATCAAGAGGGCAGACAGAGTGAGAGCACATTTGACCTTTCGTACCATAACAGTTCTGCAGCTCTTACGACAGAATGCAAGAATCATTGGGGTTCTTGGGATCGTTGCCATTCGACGGCTCTCCCTCATCATCATCCACCGGGGATCCTTCATCATGGGGCAGCCTTGGCCCGTCTTCCTCATCCAGCTCGGGCGTGTCAGTGCAGGCATCCTCGTAGGCGCTGATGCTGTCTGTGTCGTTGTTCCTATCTGGAAAGATGTCACACCTGTTCTCCTCCTGACTGTTCCCTGGGGTCTGGCTACCCAGCATCAACGGTCCCAAGGTCTTGTTGACCATCTTAGTGAACTTGGTGAAGCTGTCGTCTGCCCCTTCTTCTATGTCCTCAGAGTCCACAGAGGACCACAGCCGGGCGACGTGGAGAGGAGGGGGCCGGGTTGGACTGTCAGAGGGCTGCTCCCCCCTCCCCTTGAAGGAGGCGGCGATCAGTCCTCCAGCGCTGGTCTCCAATGGTAGTCCGTTGTTGGGCCCGGGGCTCTCACTGTCCAATCGGATAATAGAGAGAGGCGCATCTTTGGTAGAATTGTCCTCATCCCTTGGTGCATCACTGACTTGTTCCTGTGCTTCTTTTTTTATTTTCATATCTTGTGTTTGTTGTCTAGCCATCTCCTCCTCCTGCTCCTTGACAAGTGTGTACACTGGTACTGCTGGAATGGTCTTCCTCTCCTGTGGAACAGGATGATATAACAGCTATATTAACCATTTTCACATAGTGCACTATATAGGGCGCCATTAGGGATGCAAACCCTGTACAGACCTCATTACAGCAGGGAAACAGACAGGTGTTACATCTTGAAGCTCACAGATCTTTACATTTAGATTTTCATACTGTAAAAATAGATGAACATTTCAACAGGACACTCCAGGCTAGAAGTGGGTGATATGAAAACCAAATTCAACAAGAACAGTCGTATTATAATGACTTACACAGTCTGGGCTGTTACTATTACAAATGACTCCAAATCTCTGTCAAATACATTTTATAGCCTGTAGTACATCTTGTGCTATACTATCAATATATTCATAGCTCTATTTGCATGGTTTGAGGCTAAGTCGAAAATATACAGGTTAAGACAACGTCGTCATTAATCTCGGACCAGTGCCGTTGCTAATTACTAGCGCTGTTGTTAACTAGCATAGTTAGTCCCATTGTTGCAAAGTTATGGGATATTAGAATCCCGTTGTCTTCACCTGTATTTCTTCAACGTAGGTTTGAGGCATGGGCTGGGAAAGTAGCCAGGCCAATTGTCACATTACCGTTTCCCGATTACAATAGGAAACAATAGGAATTTAAATATGCTCTCTCTAATTCTCTCTTTCTCTCTTTCTTTCTTTCTCTCGGAGGACCTGAGCCCTAGGACCATGCCTCGGGACTACCTCGCATGATGACTCCTTGCTGTCCCCAGTCCACCTGGCCATGCTGCTGCTCCAGTTTCAACTGTTCTGCCTGCGGCTACGGAACCCTGACCTGTTCACCGGACGTGCTTGTTGCACCCTCGACAACTACTATGATTATTATTATTTGACCATGCTGGTCATTTATGAACATTTTAACAACTTGACCATGTTCTGTTATAATATCCACCTGGCACAGCCAGAAGAGGACTGGCCACCCCTCATAGCCTGGTTCCTCTCTAGGTTTCTTCCTAGGTTTTTGGCCTTTCTCAGGAGTTTTTCCTAGGGAGTTTTTCCTAGCCACCGTGCTTCTTTCACATGCTTTGCTTACTGTTTGGGGTTTTAGGCTGGGTTTCTGTACAGCACTTTGAGATTTCAGCTGATATACGAAGGGCTATATAAATAAATTTGATTTGATTTGAAACAGACAGCATCTGCATATCTGTCAGTAAGTGGGCTGTGGGCAAGCCATCCTACGGCAGAGCTCGTGCTGGGTACAAGGCCAATGCCATTTGACAAGACACTCACACACAGTCTTGGGTCACACTGGACTTGCCCAACCACAAGACCATGCTGATGATCAGATGACCAAATTATTACAACCAAAGTCTCTGAGTCACTGCAAATATTTATTTGTTTGAAAATCTACTGAGGTTTCTTAAAGTGAGGAGGATATAGACTGCCAGCTAGAATACATTGTTTAGCACTTCTTAGCGCTTTAAAGGGATAATAAAACCCCAGAAATAAAAATCATGAAACTCCTTAATTTGGTGAAAACCTATGTTCTATCAGGGGGTAAAATTTTACTTCCATCTATGAAATCAGGAAATCTTGTAGGAAAGTTCTATAAGGGCGGCAGATAGCCTAGCGTTAAGATCGTTGGGACAGTAGCCGAAAAGCAACATACTCTGCACTCGCTCTGGGCAGAGAGGAACTGCGAGCTGAACTCGGTGAAATAACATTCCTAAATTGATAGTGCAGTTAGCCAGCTAATTCACATGCTAATATTGACTTTGGTATTATTGTGTGTAGATACATTTGCTAGCTAACTACCTAATTATTGTGGGTTTTGTAGTTCAACATATTTCCACAATCATTTTCACGTTGCTACTAGATGACAAAGAGGAGGCGCTTTTCTAAAGCCAGCGTGCCTCCATTTTGACCCCCCCCACCACCATAGTAAGAAATATTTAGTTTTTGCCACATTTTTTCTATTACAGACAACTTAATGCATACTTTTAAATTGAATTATGTGAGCTAAACATAAAGTATATTTTTTCCTTAAAGTATAATTTCCTTAAAGTACAATAAAATGTCCAAAGTTGTAATGCTACTGTCACCACTACAACAACAAAAATGCATGTACATTTGTCCTTGAAACATTCAATTGAAATATTGTAGAATTCCATTCATCCTATGGACGACTGCTTCTTCTGGGGAGTGCCAATATGACCGATTGGTGACTTCAAAGCTTCTCATTTGCCAAAACATACTGTAGCATCAGCAATTCATGGTTGATATACATCATTGGTTGCTACCACCCTTGCTATAATGACAAAATGAAACTTGTTCACAAAAAATATTGTTTTCACATAAACTCAGCAAAAAAAGAAACGTCCCTTTTTCAAGACCCTGTCTTTCAAAGATAATTCGTACAAATCCAAATAACTTCACAGATCTTCATTGTAAAGGGTTTAAACACTGTTTCCCATGCTTGTTCAATGAACCATAAACAATTAATGAACATGCACCTGTGGAACGGTTGTTAAGACACTAACAGCTTACAGACGGTAGGCAATTTAAGGTCACAGTTATGAAAACTTAGGACACTAGAGGCCTTTCTACTGACTCTGAAAAACACACAAAAAAAGATGCCCAGGGTCCCTGCTCAACTGCGTGAATGTGCCTTAGGCATGCCTCAAGGAGGCAGATGTGGCCAGGGCAATACATTGCAATGTCTGTACTGTGAGACACCTAAGACAGCGCTACAGGGAGACAGGACGGACAGCTGATCGCCCTTGCAGTGGCAGACCATGTGTAACAACACCTGCACAGGATCGGTACAGCCGAACATCACACCTGTGGGACAGTGACAGGATGGCAACAACAACTGCCCGAGTTACACCAGTAACGCACAATCCCTCCATCAGTGCTCAGACTATCCGCGATAGGCTGGACTGAGGGCTTGTAGGCCTGTTGTAAGGCAGGTCCCCACCAGACATCACCGGCAACAACGTCGCCTGTGGGCACAAACCCACTGTCGCTGGACCAGACAGGACTGGCAAAAAGTGCTCTCACTGACGAGTCACGGTTTTGTCTCACCAGGGGTGATGGTCGGATTCGCGTTTATCGTCGAAGGAATGAGCGTTACACCGAGGCCTGTACTCTGGATCGATTTGGAGTTGGAGGGTCCGTCATGGTCTGGGGCAGTGTGTCACAGCATCATCGGACTGAGCTTGTTGTCATTGCAGGCAATCTCAACGCTCTGCGTTACAGGGAAGACATCCTCTTCCCTCATGTGGTATCCTTCCTGCAGGCTCATCCTGACAATGCCACCAGCCATACTGCTCGTTCTGTGCGTGATTTCCTGCAGGACAGGAATGTCAGTGTTCTGCCATGGCCAGCGAAGAGCCGGATCTCAATCCCATTGAGCACGTCTGGGACCTGTTGGATCGGAGGGTGAGGGCTAGGGCCATTCCCCCCAGAAATGTCCGGGAACTTGCAGGTGCCTTGGTGGAAGAGTGGGGTAACATCTCACAGCAAGAACTGGCAAATCTGGTGCAGTCCATGAGGAGGAGATGCACTGCAGTACTTAATGCAGCCGGTGGCCACACCAGATACTGACTGTTACTTTTGATTTTGACCCCCCCTTTGTTCAGGGACACATTATTCCATTTCTGTTAGTCACATGTCTGTGGAACCTTTTCAGTTTATGTCTCAGTTGTTGAATCCTATGTTCATACAAACATTTACACATGTTAAGTTTGCTGAAAATATATGCAGTTGACAGTGAGAGGACGTTTCTTATTGTTATTTAACACTGTTTAACATTGTTAATCATAACAATGTGGTTTGTATGGAAGTCCAGAAAATAAAATCAGTTATGTCGAGATTACAACTTATTTATCTCATAATCACTACATAAAATCGGATCCCAGCCGGCGAACCAACACAACGACGCCGTAGAAGGGGCAGACGGAGCGGTCTTCTGATCATGCTCCGTAGACGGGCACATCGCGCACCGCTCCCGAGCATACTACTCGCCAATGTCCAGTCTCTTGACAACAATGTAGTCGAAATCCGTGCAAAGGAAGCCTTCCAGAGAGACATCAGAGACTGTAAATTCTTTGTTTCACAGAAACGTGGCTCACTCGAGACACGCTATCGGAGTCGGTACAGCCAGCTGGTTTCTTCACGCATTGCGCTGACAGAAACAAGCATCTTTCTGGTAAGAAGAAGGGCGGCGGTGTATGCCACGAGATGTGGTGTGATCGTAACAACATACAGGTACTCAAGTCCTTCTGTTCACCTGACATAGAATTCCTCACAATCAAATGGCGATCGCATTATCTACCTAGAAAATTCTCTTCAATTATAATCACAGCCGCATATATCCCCCCCAAGCAGACACATCGATGGCCCTGAACGAACTTCATTTGACTCTATGCAAACTGGAAACCACATATCCTGAGGCTGCATTTATTGTAGCTGGGGATTTTAACAAGGCTAATCTGAAAACAAGGCTCCCTAAATTCTTTCAGCATATCGATTGCGCTACCAGGGCTGGCAGAACCCTAGATCATTGTTATTCTAACTTCCACAATGCATATAAGGCCCTACCCCGCCCTCCTTTCGGAAAAGCTGACCACGACTCCATTTTGTTGCTTCCAGCCTATAGACAGAAAGTAAAACAGGAAGCTCCCGCGCTCAGGTCTGTTCAACGCTGGTCCATCCAATCGAATTCCACGCTTCAAGATTGCTTCAATCACGTGGACTGGGATATGTTCCGCATTGCGGCGAACAACAACATTGATGAATACGCTGATTCGGTAAGCGGGTTTATTAGCAAGTGCATCGGCGATGTCGTATCCACAGCGTCTATTAAAACATTCCCAAACCATAAACCGTGGATTGATGGCAGCATTCGCGCAAAACTGAAAGCGCAAACCACTGCTTTTAATCAGGGCAAGGTGACCAGAAACATGACCGAATACAAACAGTGCAGCTATTCCCTCCGCAAGGCAATCAAACAAGCTAAGCGTCAGTATAGAGACAAAGTAGAGTCGCAATTCAACGGCTCAGACACGAGAGGTATGTGGCAGGGTCTACAGTCAATCACGGACTATAAAAGGAAAACCAGCCCCGTCGCGGACCAGGATGTCTTGCTCCCAGACAGACTAAACTTCTTTGCTCGCTTTGAGGACAATACAGTGCCACTGACACGGCCCGCTACCAAAACCTGTGGGCTCTCCTTCACTGCAGCCGACGTGAGCAAAACATTTAAACGTGTCAACCCTCGCAAGGCTGCAGGCCCAGATGGCATCCCCAGCCGCGTCCTCAGAGCATGCACAGACCAGCTGGCTGGTGTGTTTACAGACATATTCAATCAATCCTTATCCCAGTCTGCTGTCCCCACATGCTTCAAGAGGACCACCATTGTTCCTGTTCCCAAGAAAGCTAAGGTAACTGAGCTAAATGTCTACCGCCCCGTAGCACTCACCTCCGTCATCATGAAGTGCTTTGAGAGACTAGTCAAGAACCATATCACCTCCACCCCACCTGACCCCCTAAACCCAATCCAATTTGCTTACAGCCCCAATAGGTCCACAGACGGCGCAATCACACTGCACACTGCCCTAACCCATCTGGACAAGAGGAATACCTATGTGAGAATGTTGTTCATCGACTACAGCTCAGCATTTAACACCATAGTACCCTCCAAACTCGTCATCAAGCTCGAAACCCTGGGTCTCAACCCCGCCCTGTGCAACTGGGTCCTGGACTTCCTGACGGGCCGCCCCCAGGTGGTGAGGGTAGGTAACAACATCTCCACCCCGCTGATCCTCAACACTGGGGCCCCACAAGGGTGCGTTCTCAGCCCTCTCCTGTACTCCCTGTTCACCCACGACTGTGTAGCCATGCACACCTCCAACTGAATCATCAAGTTTGCAGACGACACTACAGTGGTAGGCTTGATTACCAACAACGACGAGACGGCCTACATGGAGGAGTGAGGGCCCTCGGAGTGTGGTGTCAGGAAAATAATCTCACACTCAACAAAACAAAGGAGATGATCGTGGACTTCAGGAAACAGCAGAGGGAGCACCCCCCTATCCACATCGACGGGACAGTAGTGGAGAGGGTAGAAAGTTTTAAGTTCCTCGGTGTACACATCACGGACAAACTGAAATGAGCCATCCACACAGACAGCGTGGAGAAGAAGGCGCAGCAGCGCCTCTTCACCCTCAGCAGGCTGTTGGGCTGTATCACCGCCTGGTACGGCAAATGCTCCGCCCATAACCGTAAGGCTCTCCAGAGGGTAGTGAGGTCTGCACAACGCATCACCGGGGGCAAACTACCTGCCCTCCAAGACACCTACACCACCCGATGTCACAGGAAGGCCAAAAAGATCATCGAGGACAACAACCACCCGAGCCACTGCATGTTCACCCCGCTATCATCCAGAAGGCGAGGTCAGTACAGGTGCATCAAAGCAGGGACCGAGAGACTGAAAAACAGCTTCTATCTCAAGGCCATCAGACTGTTAAACAGCCATCACTAACATTGAGTGGCTGCTGCCAACATACTGACTCAACTCCAGCCACTTTAATAATGGAAAAATTGATGTAATAAATGTATCACTAGCCACTTTAAACAATGCCACTTCATATGTTTACATACCCTGCATTGCTCATATGTATGTACTGTACTCTATACCATCCAATGCATCTTGCCTATGCCGTTCTATACCATCACTCATTCATATATTTTTTTATGTACATATTGTTATTCATTCCTTTACACTTGTGTGTATAAGGTAATTGTTGTGACATTGTTAGGTTAGATTACTTGTTGGATATTAATGCATTGTCGGAACTAGAAGCACAAGCATTTCGCTACACTCGCATTAACATCTCCTAACCATGTGTATGTGACAAATATAATTTGATTTAAAAGTTTTGTCAAGATTGCAAGAAAATCTAAAGCACCACGGATCATCCATTAATTTGTTAAGAAACCCTGTGGCTGCGTTGATCACAAATGAGCTTGTGGGGCATTTAATCCCTGAACAATGCCTGTGACAGGCAGTGCGGTCTCCCAGGCTGTGTACGCCCGCAAGACTACAGCCAATCTCACGCAAGAAACAATGCAGCTAACTGGGATAGTCTCGTAAGCTAGGTAGTCTTGTTGGCTAGCTGGCAAGCAAGCGATCTCGTTATCAATGCTGGTTGTTAGCTGCGTTACATAACTGATATGTGTATAATTAAGGGACACTAAATGTTTTGTGGATATAACATTTTTAAGTGGGTGAGCGCCATTCCCTACAGGCTTATCAGATTCAATTTCAGCCTCAGAGGCTGATAAGTCAGGATGCTGCCTTGCAGGCCGTTTTATAGGCAAGGCTCCTTGCTGGCAGATTAGCTGTCAAAGTGCTTTATGGGCAGATGCATACCTGATCCTGCTCTATGCAGCTCCACAGTGGACGTGTCATAATACCCATAAAAACATAGCCGTGAAACACAGAAATGGTTCCAATCGTTTTTTCCATAGGGGATTTCAGAACCACTTCAAACAAGGTCTGTGTTTCATGTAGGCTTCCCTGCCGTGATGTTTTCATGGAGATTTAGACTTATCGGACAACGTAACTTTTATAAATATATCCATCTCTATTAACTCAGATTCGAAAATGGTAATTATCATCAAAGTAGACATCATGCAAGACTACAAATCCTTGCAAGCACCCCATCTATCTTCAGAGTTCGTTCTGCTAGGTGACTGCTAGGTGACCTAAACTGGGATATGCTTAACACCCCGGCAGCCCTACAATCTAAGCTAGATGCCCTCAATCTCACACAAATTATCAAGGAACCCACCAGGTACAACCCTAAATCCGTAAACATGGGCACCCTCATAGATATTATCCTGACCAACTTGCCCTCCAAATACACCTCTGCTGTTTTCAATCAGGATCTCAGCGATCACTGCCTCAATGCCTGCATCTGCTATGGGTCCGCGGTCAAAGGACTACCCCTCATCACTGTCAAACGCTCCCTAAAACAGGCCTTTCTAATCGACCTGGCCCGGGAATCCTGGAAGGATATTGACCTCATCCTGTCAGTCGAGGATGCCTGGTTGTTCTTTAAAAGTAATTTCCTCACCATCTTAAATAAGCATGCCCCTTTCAAAAAATGTAGAACTAAGAACAGATATAGCCCTCGGTTCACTCCAGACCTGACTGCCCTCGACCAGCACAAAAAACATCCTGTGGCGGACTGCACTAGCATCGAATAGTCCCCGCGATATGCAACTTTTCAGGGAAATCAGGAACCAACACACGCAGTCAGTCAGGAAAGCAAAGGCTAGCTTTTTCAAACAGAAATTTGCATGTAGCTCTAACTCCAAAAAGTTTTGGAACACTAAAGTCCATGGAGAATAAGGGCACCTCCTCCCAGCTGCCCACTGCACTGAGGCTAGGTAACACTGTCACCACCGATAAATCCACGATAATCGAGAATTTCAATAAGCATTTCTCTACGGCTGGCCATGCTTCCCTCCTGGCTACCCCAACCAACAGCCCCACACCCCCCGCAGCTACTTGCCCAAGCCTCCCCAGCTTCTCCTTCACCCAAATCCAGACAGCTGATGTTCTGGAAGAGCTGCAAAACCTGGACCCGTACAAATCAGCTGGGCTAGACAATCTGGACCCTCTCTTTCAAAAGTTATCTGCCGCCATTGTTGCAACCCCTATTTACCAGTCTGTTCAACCTCTCTTTCGTATCATCCGAGATCCCTAAAGAATGGAAAGCTGCCGCGGTCATCCCCCTATTCAAAGGGGGAGACACTCTAGACCCAAACTGTTACAGATCTATATCCATCCTGCCCTGCATTTCTAAAGTCTTCGAAAGCCAAGTTAATAAACAAATCACTGACCATTTTGAATCCCACCGTACCTTCTCCGCTGTACAATCTGGTTTCCGAGCTGGTCATGGGTGCACCTCAGCCATGCTCAAGGTACTAAACAATATCATAACCTCCATCGATAAAAAACAGTACTGTGCAGCCGTCTTCATCGACCTGGCCAAGGCTTTCGACTCTGTCAATCACTGTATCCTTATTGGCAGACTCAACAGCCTTGGTTTCTCAAATGACTGCCTCGCCTGGTTCACCAACTACTTCTCAGACAGA
This sequence comes from Salmo trutta, assembly GCF_901001165.1. Taxonomy (NCBI): domain Eukaryota; kingdom Metazoa; phylum Chordata; class Actinopteri; order Salmoniformes; family Salmonidae; genus Salmo; species Salmo trutta. The sequence goes on from NC_042972.1 coordinate 27,533,801, forward strand.
GTTCAGTGTGTCAAATCGGAGGGCCTGTTGTCCGGACCTCTGGCAGTCTCTATGGGGGTACCACAGGGTTCAATTCTCGGGCCGACTCTTTTCTCTGTATATATCAACGATGTCGCTCTTGCTGCGGGTGATTCCCTGATCCACCTCTACGCAGACGACACCATTCTGTATACATCTGGCCCTTCTTTGGACACTGTGTTAACTAACCTCCAAACGAGTTTCAATGCCATACAACACTCCTTCCGTGGCCTCCAACTGATCTTAAACACTAGTAAAACCAAATGCATGCTTTTCAACCGTTCTCTGCCCACCCGACTAGCATCACTACTCTGGACGGTTCTGACTTAGAATATGTGGACAACTACAAATACCTAGGTGTCTGGCTAGACTGTAAACTCTCCTTCCACACTCATTTTAAACATCTCTAATCCAAAATTAAATATAGAATCGGCTTCCTATTTCGCAATTAAGCCTCCTTCACTCACGCCGCCAAACATACCCTCATAAAACTGACTATCCTACCGATCCTCGACTTCGGCGATGTCAGTAACAAAATAGCTTCCAATACTCTACTCAGCAAACTGGATGCAGTCTATCACAGTGCCACCTGTTTTGTCACCAAAGCACCTTATACCACCCACCACTGCCACCTGTATGCTCTAGTCGGCTGTTCCTCGCTACATATTCGTCGCCAGACCAACTGGCTCCAGGTCATCTATAAGTCTATGCTAGGTAAAGCTCCGCCTTATCTCAGCTCACTGGTCACGATAACAACACCCACCCGTAGCACGCGCTCCAGCAGGTATATCTCACTGATCATCCCCAAAGCCAACACCTGCTTTGGCCGCCTTTCCTTCCAGTTCTCTGCTGCCAATGACTGGAGCGAATTGCAAAAAAATAAAAAAATAAGAAATGTAAAAAAATAATATATATAAAAAAAAAAAAAAAATTACAAATTTAAAAAAAATATAAATTAAAAAAAAATCTAAAAAATATATATATATATAAAAAAAAAAAATTATAAAAAAAAATAAATAAAAAAAAACAAACAAAAAAAACAAAAAAAAAAAAACGCTGAAGCTGGAGACTTATATTTCCCTCACTAACTTTAAACATCAGCTGTCTGATCGCTGCAGCTGTACAAAGCCCATCTGTAAATAGCCCACCCAATCTACCTACCTCATCCCCATATTGCTTTTATTTACTTTGCTGCTCATTGCACACCAGTATTTCTACTTGCACATCATCATCTGCTCATTGATAACTCCAGTGGTAATTTACTAAACTGTAATTCCTTCGCTACTATGGCCTATTTATTGCCTTACCTCCTCACGCCATTTGCACACACTGAATATAGACTCTTTTTCTATTGTGTTATTGACTGTACGCTTGTTTATTCCATGTGTAACTCTGTAGTTGTTTGTGTCGCACTGCTTTGCTTTATCTTGGTCAGGTCGCAGTTGTAAATGAGAACTTGTTCTCAACTAGCTTACCTGGTTAAATGTATGGTGTCAGAATGCACTGCTGTATTAAAGCAATTCAGAACTTGTTGACATCTTCTGTTGCAGATTCAACGCCAGATTAACTAATTGCAGAATGTATCCACAATCATGAATGAATAAGCATATTTATTTGACAAGAATGCACCTAGTCCTCCATCAATCACATCAAACACCTGAACTCCAGCAATTACATTGTTTTAAAGAAATCAAAATAGCAAACAATGCATACATATGCCTTGTAAACATATAAACATCTGACTTGATGTAATTATATTAATCAATGCCACAAACCTGGGACATAGTAATAATAGTTCATACGGTGCTCTTCTACCAGAGAGTGCACAGATTCTTCTGCTTTTCCATTTTAGAAACTAGATCAGCAAAAATAACAAAATGTAAAACAGCATATTGTGATTTTTGGTGGATGAGTTACAAACGGAGAAACAGCTGGATGCATAAGGTAGGTTTAATATAAATACTAGGTCAACTCCAGCAGAATGAGAAACACTCAAAACAAGGAAGACATGCTGAAACTAAACTATATCACCAGCTTTCTTGTCAACTTAACAGGTCAATGTTGTTGCTATCAATTGTGAGCAGCACATTTACCACTGCATTCAATCTGAACCTCAGAATAAGCAGGAGGCCAGCATTACCAGAGTAAAAAAAAGTTGGCAAAAACAGTACACCACAACACTTTTAAACGTGTTACGGAGTATAGATGTTATCAAATCAGGAGGAGTGAAGGAAGCAGCATAGGAAAAATGGGTGAAGGTAGATGAGATGGAGAGTTCCAAAGTTGAGGGACCATGGGGCATAAAAGGCAGTGTGGACTAAGGGGTCGCTAGAGGGATGGTTGGCCATGGAATAAACATAAGGTTGGGTGCTGGTGTGCTTCTCCATCCCTTATAGGTTGTCGCCACAAATATCCGGCCCAGGTCCAGTTACACATGGGGTCTCAGCTGGTCCCTCGACATCATTCTGTCTCAGTTGCAGAATTCAAATCGTGGTCAATTTATGTCTGTGAATCACAATTAAAGACAATGAGTGATCACAGCATTTCCACCAATTGAGCTATGCACAATACAACTTAAGCATTGATGACAACATTTTGTTGACAATATGGTTTATACTATGTGTGAATGATGGAAGAATCTTATCCCAGCTGTAGGTCCATTTGAGTGTGTGGTCACTTAGGCCTGCACATCAACCAGTACTGGGACCTTTGGAGACTTGGGATGCTTGTTCTCAAAGTGCTGCTTGAATGTCTTCATGTCTGCATCTATAAAAGGTGAAAGACAAAATGGAGGAAGTTAATCTGTGGTTTAGATTGAATTCAAAGTTGACACAAATGATAAACTAAGCAATGTGATGCCACACTACTACACATATGAAAGACTGTACCACACAGGTCAGTACAACAGCCTACAGATGGAGAGGAACCTAAAGGCACATACAGTACCAACCAATACTACTTTCCCGATAGACAGGGCAGGTGTGGACCAGTGCTGCCTTGGCTGTAGTCTTCTAGTCCGCAGCTGCTACCTTCTTCTTAGCAGCTGCCGCGTTGCCCCCCCCCCCCAATTGTACCCGTACTGAATAATGACTTAAGAGGGTGTATAAGCTTTTGTTCCAGCCCAGCTCATGCCTGATTACAAATCATAACCTATCGTTGTGATTCGTCATGTTGATCATTTAAGTCAGGTCTTAGGGCTGGGCTGCGACAAAACCCTTCACACACACACACGCACACACACGCACACACACGCACACACTCCTGCTCTTCAGGACTTGCTGCAATGACTGAAACAGACCAAAGCAGGTCAAAACAGCTTGCCTAGTTGAGAAGTGATAAGACCTATTGATTCTGGAATACAGAAGGTGCAAATAAGGTTAATAATTATACTTAGGGGCCTTCAGAGTGGAGCAGCAGTCTAAGGTACTGCATCACAGTGCTAGAGGCGTCACTACAGATCCAGGTTCGATCCCGAGCTGTGTCGCAGCCGGCCGTGACAGGGAGACCCATGAGGCAGCGCACAATTGGCCCAGCATCGTCCGTGTTAGAAGAGGGTTTGGCCGGCTGGGATGTCCTGGTTCCATCTTGCTCTAGCGACTCCTTGTGGCGGCCGGGCGCAGTGCACGCGGACTTTGGTCGCCAGCTGTACGGTGTTTCCTCAGGCGCATTGGTGCGGCCGGCTTCCGAGTTAAGCGGGCAGTGTGTCAAGAAGCAGTGCGGTTTGGCAGGATCGTGTTTCGAGGATGCATGGCTCTCAACCTTCGCCTCGCACGAGTCCGTATGGGAGTTGCAGCGATGGGGACAAGACTAACTACCAATTGGATATTACGAAATTTGGGAGAAAAAGGGGTAAAAAGTGTATATACATATATACACACACACACACACACACACACACACACACACACACACACACACACACACTTAAAAAAACTATTCATTTAAAACCCACCATAGTTGGTAGGACTAAATAAAGTTACATAACCTTCCCTACTAGCTATACTAATGATATGCTGTCTAGAAGGGAAACAGCAAACAGGTCAATGTTTCCTCGCAGTAAAGTACATACACTTGCTAATGATTAGGATGCTAATCAGTCCATCTCTGAAACCTCTAAAAAAGCCAGACCAAAATAATACTGCTAGCTAGGATAGCTGCAAGGCAAGTACTACCCACAGACACAAACAAACATGAACTAGAATGTTAGATGGTGAAACTAAGTTAGCTAGCTAGTTCAGTAGCAAGCTAAACTGTTGGCTTATGAAAGCTTAACTCGTTTTTGTGAACTTCTCATGCATTTAAATGGCTAGCCAAATAGACTGCTAATGTAGCTATCTAGCCAGGCTAATATTGCTAACTAGTTAACCATGAGCTAGCTAGCTAGATATCAGGTATGTGTAAATGTTTTACTTGCCCAATACAGTTCAGACTTCTTCATTTAAACAAATTATAAATTACCATATTTAGCTAACATTAGATAGAATCTCAAGATAAACTTACTTTTGCCTCGATTCGGCAGTCTCGTCCAGATCATCATGGCCATGGTAAGTGACGTGAAGCTTGAGACGAGCATTTGTAGTTCTGTATGATAGCCACATAAGCCGCTAATTAACATTTCCTTTTTGGGGGGTAAATACAATGTGATGTTTATCAATATATAGAGCATCCTGACATCAGCCTCTGAGGCTGCTATTGAATCTGATCAGCCTGTCAGGAATAGAGCACACCGACTCTTGATCATCTACATGATGCACTGACTGTTAATCTGCCTGCAAGGAGCTTTACTTATGAAACAGCCTACAAGGCAGAATCCTAACATATCAACCTCAGAGGCTGCTATTGAATCTGATCAGCCTGTCAGGAATGGAGCTCACCCACTCTGTACATTTTTATATTATCCATAAAACATGAAGTGTCCCTTACAATTATACACATATCAGTTATGCAAACTAACAACCGGCAAAAACAACTAGCTAGCTAGCAAGACTACCTTGCCAGCCAAGTTAGCTGCATTGTTGCTTGCATGCGATTGGCTGTGGTCCTGGCATATAGCCTGAGGGCTTAAATCACCCACAAGCTCTTAGCGCAAGGTAATGGACATTTAGCTTGCCAACCTTCTAATTTATAAACTGAGCTCAAACACGAATGAAAGCATGAAATGTACCATCCATCAGTGTGGCAATCAATAACAACGTATGAGCTGATCCACCGTGGGCTCTGCCGCCTCAACCATACTGTCAATCTATCTTAAGTAAGTACATTCCTATTTATAGAGTTGACCTAGACAAAACAACTTTTGTTATTTTTTAACCTTTAAATACCTAGGCAAGTCAGTTAAGAACAAATTGTTATTTACAATGAAGGCCTGGAATCGAACCAGGGTCTGTAGTGACGCCTCTAGCACCGATGCAGTGCCTTAGACTGCTGCGCCACTTGGGAGCCCTAAATGTCAATCATCTCATGGTCGACAAAACAACTTTTGTTATGTAGTGACGATGAAATAAATAAATTGTGATCGACATAACAAGGGAATACATTTTTGTCCCATATGCCCTCTCTGGACTTTCGTAGGTTTGAGGTGGATTATCCCATTTAATTGCAAACAGACAACTCCCTTCTAACCTGCCACAAGCCTCAGTAGCAGATAACAACCAGATAGCTCTGACTTTGCTGATAGCTATTCTGAGGAAAAGTGTATTTACTATGCCTGTGATGTGGTTGTCCCACTTAGCTGTTTTAAGATGAATACACGAACTAAGTCACTCCGGATAAGAGCGTCTACTAAATTACTAAATTGTAAATGTTAAAATATAATGTAAATGTAACCCCAAATGAAATGTGCTGTTCATTAGAACACAAAATGTACTCCACATGACATTAGTCAACATCTAGCAAGCATAACACCTTTATCAAACATATCCTTTGGGACAGAACAAATATCTATCAATCATTTACATTGCCCTATTTTAGGAAGGGTAATGTACACACACTGAGAATAACAGGTATGGTGGGAGGTTGTCCCCCAGGCTTAAATTTCCCAGCAGTGGAAACACTTCTTTCTGTCAAGTTCAGCAAAGCACAGAGCCGAGAGAAAGAGAGAACACTCCCCTGACAAAGGAAAGAGATACACAATAAACCAGAGCTGGCATGAAGCTACTAGTCAGTCTTTATTTTTACATTTTAGTAATTTAGCAGACGCTCTTATCCAGAGCGACTTACAGGAGCAATTAGGGTTGCTCAAGAGCACATAGACTGTTTTTTCACCTAGTCAGCTCAGGGATTAGATCCAGCAACATTTAGGTTATTGACCCAACACTCTTAACTGCAAGGCTACCTGCCGTGGATATGTCCAAAACCAGGAATCCTGCTGTACGTGCCTCTCTCTGTATGATTATGTAAGCCCCTCCTCCTCATACTTCATTACCTCTTTTAGCCTCTCCACCTCCTGCATCAGAGAGCTGACCATGTCCTCCAACTTCCTGTTGGCTTCTCTCGCTTGCTCCAACTCCTACAAATACAGAAAGACACATCCATTTATGACTCAATGCAGCTGAGGTTTGTGAATTGTTTTAGAGCAGTGATTCTTCAACAGTAGGAAAACCACAGTTGGGTCACAGGAAATAGCACATTCCTACTGGGTTTCTACTATAAACATTGTTTTGCTCCTCCAGGATCTTTTTACATGTTCATTAGATTTTGGTAATTTAGTAGACACTCTTATCCAGAGTGACTTACAGTCAGTGCATTTCACTAAGGTAGGTAAGACAACCACATATCTCAGTCATTGCAAGTGAGTATTACTGTATGTACCATGGTGGCATGGCTGGCCTCTCTCTGAGCCTCGGCCAGCATCTCCTCGGCCCCCTCCAGGGCGTCGTGCAAAACGTCCACCTGGAACAACACAGTCTCCCGCTGCAGCTCCAGCCCACGGAGCTCTTGCAACATCTCGTCGTAGCTCGCCTGCAGATCAAGCTGACAAACACAGGCATATCCGTGGGAAGATCCAATTAGTCATCGCGCTCCCAACAAACACAGGTATGGCAGTGGGCAGCTTCATCTAGTCACACTAACAACAATACTGGTATAATTAACATGTAATTTGATATTCAACTGTTGGATATTGCTTCATGGAAATGTAATTGTTTTGATAGCTATTGCTGGTCTATGGTCCTTATTTGAGTCATACCAGGTTTCAGCAACAAGTGGCTGGCATAACAACACATAATTGCACTGGAGCTAAATTCTTTATTCCTGGGTTATTTTGTGGGAGTTTCATAAAGAGTATGCACCCTCTGAATATGCAGCACAGGCAGTGAGAAGGTTTGACATCCAGTACAACTGGTTATACTGATCAAATATGAGAAAAGGTATTGTGAATGTTTTTTTAAAGCTTGTGCAGATAATCACCATCTCAGGGAGTTCCATCATTAGTTCTTGATCCTCAGACTGCTGGAGGGAACAAGACAAAGAGAAAGGTCAACAACACTCAAACAAGTAATATAATAACAAGTTCTAGCATAATCTTAGTATGGTTCATAGCACAGATAGAATCAGAGGTAATCATGTTTAAATGTCAGATCAGTGTAGGGCTGCCCTGTGGGGAATATGGTGCCATTTGGGACACATACTAAATACCAGTAGCTTCATCCATTGCTCTTATTATACCTGACTCCCACTTCTCCTCTCGAGGGTCCCCCCTCTGCGTGTCAGACGCCTGGCCGAACTCTCCGTCTTACAAAATAACAAAAGACATATCAGACAGAGCCATAATAATAATAATAATAATAATGTCTACAAAGCATGTGGGAATAACTGTTTGCATACTTTTTACATTGTTCCCACATCCCATAGTCAGCTGGTATACACAGGAAAAGTTTCCTAATATTGAGTTGCACCCCCTTTTGCCCTCAGAACAGCCTCAATTCATCGGGGCATTGACTCTACAAGATGTCGAAAGCGTTCCACAGGGATGCTGGTCAGGTTCTGGTAAATGCCGGCTTTTGGCAGATAAAATGAAATGCCTATAAATAAAACTGTTTCCGGCCAAATGGCAAAATCATGTTTTTTATTCATTGATGGAAATACAAGTCAACGTACTCCAACTTCAAAGGCAAATATACTTCATAGGCTAATAAATTCTCACGCTGCTTGAAAATTAGTGTCGGGTGTGTTTCTATTTTTACTCACGCAAAAGACACGAGGTCCTCATAAGGGACTTCAGCTAAGTGTATCCTGACTGGTGAAAATTGGCAAATATTGTGTTGATTATCCCCGTTTCCAATGTGCCTGCCAAGAGGGGATTCTTTCGCCAAAACAGAGTAAAAACGGCCTTGAGGACAAAGTGACAAGGCTGATGGGCATAGCAAGCTGCTCCAAGGAGTTGGACCGTTTTGAATTCCTGACAGCTCACTTTGAGCAGACCAAGGTCCGCCGCAAACGCAAGTAAATTAGAAGCAAATTATTGTGTTCATCTCGCTTGGTCCAAGCAGTTATACTACAGCCATAGGCAAGATCACCAAATGCCGCCCATGTGTCATGTATAGTATAAAGATATGGAATGGATTAATAGACTGGAGTAGAGTAATGATGTGTATTTCAGTTGCGCTTCTTCAGTAGCACTTGCAAACTAAACATCATTGCCAACTATTTACGTCGGACAGTTACAATCACTAGGCAGCCAACTGTCTACAGTAGGAAACAGAGTTGTTATCAATAAGCCATGTATATCACATGACACGTGCTTTCATAAATGCACGGCGCGGGCCTAGTTTCACAGGAGCATTGTAAAATAAGCTCTCTCAATGAACCAGCTGAATTTAGTTTATTTACATATCGAATTTGATTGTCCAACATCAGTTTTATAATTTCTTCATTTTGTAGACACCAAAGAGTGTCCTCTTTCCACTGCTGTGGTGCTGAATCGCAGGGGGAGTGGGGCAGGCCAGCCCGGTCATGGCTAGAAGGGACACAGTTTTTTTGTTGCATTTTAGCTAACCTTAACCTAATTTTCCTAACCTGCTACGTTAATTCTTGCAAATAACATTATACAAATATATAATTTATAGCAGGGATGACGACACAACGGCTAACGTTTTCAATAAAACTTGTAATTTTGGTACAAAAACAATGTTCAACTTTACAGGCTAAATTCTATTCTGTTAAAATGAATTACAATAATCCAAATGTGATTTTGAGCACAGTGGGTGGACGCCCTAACGCGTTATGCACCCAATGCATATGGGTATCTGGCAAATTTCTCAAATGTCCGTCAAATTAAAATCTGTCCAGTCACGTTGCCCGGCGCCGTATTTTCCTAACGGAAACCTTGATGCTGGCCCATGTTGACTCTAATGCTTCCCACAGTTGTGACAAGTTGGCTGGATGTCCTTTGGTTGGTGGACCCTTATTGAATAACATGGAAAACTTAAGCATGAAAAACCCAGCAGCGTTGCAGTGATTGACACAAACCGGTGCTCCTGGCACCTACTGCCATACCCCGTTCAAAGGGACTTAAATATTGTCTCATCCATTCAACCTCAATGGCACACATACTGTACACAATCTGTCTCAAGGCTTAAAAATCCTTCTTTAACCTGTCTCCTCCCCTTCATCTACACTGATTGATGTGGAATTATCACTTGCTAAGGTATGAAGTCTTCTGTGATGGTCAATCTAATGAGTGGCCTACCCACTGTTAATGAATATTAGCATTTCGGCGAAAGGATTGACAATGATGCCAGAGGATTGTTTTACAGATGGATTCATGAATGAAGCGCAATCAAATGAGTGGGCTATTGCAATTGTATAATAGCCTATGGGTAAATCCATTTGAATTAAAATTAGGTTGACAGCACCCCTTTTTCATTTGAACGAAAAGTTCCATACATATTTGCCCATTGTAGAAGTGCTCAGAAAATGACTTTTTGGACCTAAATGCCAAACATTTAAGAGATAAAGATGCTTAAAGTTGACCCATTTTGCATACCCCACCATACCATGAGACATGTCTTCATCACTGGAAAAGATAAACGGATGAAAATTGTCTTCTTTTTTACCTTAACCACAATTTTCAAAAAAATGTGTAAACTTATTTTTTTCATAATTCAAATTAAAGTTTGTCACGTGCGCTGAATACAACAGGTGTAGACCTTACAGTGAAATGCTTACTTACAGGCTCTAATCAATAGCGCAAAAAAGGTATTAGGTGAACAATAGGTAGGTAAAGAAATAAAAAACAGTAAAAAGACAGGCTATATACAGTAGCGAGGCTATAAAAGTAGGGAGGCTACATACAGACACCGGTTAGTCAGGCTGATTGAGCTAGTATGTACATATGGTTAAAGTGACTATGCATATATGATGAATAGAGAGTAGCAGTAGCGTAAGAGGGGTTGGCGGGTGGTGGGTGGTGGGACACAATGCAGATAGCCCGGTTAGCCACTGTGCGGGAGCACTGGTTGGTCGGCCCAATTGAGGTAGTATGTACATGAATGTATAGTTAAAGTGACTATGCATATATGATAAACAGAGAGTAGCAGCAGCGTAAAAGAGGGGTTGGGGAGGGGGGGGGGGGGCACACAATGCAAATAGTCCGGGTAGCCATTTGATTACCTGTTCAGGAGTCTTATGGCTTGGGGGTAAAAACTGTTGAGAAGCCTTTTTGTCCTAGACTTGACACTCCGGTACCACTTGCCATGCGGTAGTAGAGAGAACAGTCTATGACTGGGGTGGCTGGGGTCTTTGACAATTTTTAGGGCCTTCCTCTGACACCGCCTGGTGTAGAGGTCCTGGATGGCAGGCAGCTTAGCCCCAGTGATGTACTGGGCCGTACGCACTACCCTCTGTATTGCTTTGCGGTCAGAGGCCGAGCAGTTGCCGTACCAGGCAGTGATACAACCAGTCAGGATGCTGTCGATGTTGCAGCTGTAGAACCTTTTGAGGATCTCATGACCCATGCCAAATCTTTTTAGTTTCCTGAGGGGGAATAGGCTTTGTCGTGCCCTCTTCACGACTGTCTTGGTGTGTTCGGATCATTCTAGTTTGTTGTTGATGTGGACACCAAGGAACTTGAAGCTCTCAACTTGCTCCACTACAGCCCCATCGATGAGAATGGGGGCGTGCTCGGTGCTCCTTTTCCTGTAGTCCACAATAATCTCCTTAGTCTTGGTTACGTTGAGGGATAGGTTGTTATTCTGTCACCACCCGGCCAGGTGTCTGACTTCCTCCCTATAGGCTGTCTCGTCATTGATCAGGCCTACCACTGTCGTGTCATCGGCAAACTTAATGATGGTGTTGGAGTTGTGCCTGGCCGTGCAGTCATGGGTGAACAGGGAGTACAGGAGGGGACTGAGCACACACCACTGGGGAGCTCCAGTGTTGAGGATCAGTGTGGCAGATGTGTTGCTACCTACCCTCACCACCTGGGGGCGGCCCGACAGGAAGTCCAGGATCCAGTTGCAGAGGGAGGTGTTTAGTCCCAGGGTTCTTAGCTTATTGATGAGCTTTGAGGGCACTATGGTGTTGAATGAGCTGTTGTCAATGAACGGTATTTTCACATAGGTGTTCCTTTTGTCCAGGTGGGAAAGGGCTGTGTGGAGTGCAATAGAGATTGCATCATCTGTGGATCTGTTTGGGCGGTATGCAAATTGGAGTGGGTCTAGGGTTTCTGGGATAATGGTGTTGATGTGAGCCATTACCAACCTTTCAAAGCACTTCATGGTTACAGACGTGAGTGCTACGGGTCTGTAGTCATTTAGGCAGGTTGCCTTTGTGTTCTTGGGCACAGGGACTATGGTGGTCTGCTTGAAACATGTTGGTATTACAGACTCAATCAGGGAGATGTTGGAAATGTCAGTGAAGACACCTGCCAGTTGGTCAGCACATGCCCGGAGCACACGTCCTGGTAATCCATCTGGCCCCGCAGCCTTGTGTATGTTGACCTGTTAAAAGGTCTTACACACGTCGGCTACGGAGAGTGTGATCACACAGTCGCCTGGAACAGCTAATTGAAGGTTTTTGTGTTGTGCCCGCCATCGGTTGAGACAACATGCTCTTGAATAGAGGGTGGGTGTCATGGTTTGGCTGATAAATCTACTAAAATGTGAATATGTATGCAGATGACTCAGCACTATACACATCAGCTACTACAGCGACTGAAATGACTGCAACACTCAACAAAGAGCTGCAGTTAGTTCCAAGGTGGGTGGCCAGGAATAAGTTATCCCTAAATATTTCTAAAACTAAAAGCATTATATTTGGAACAAAACACTCACTAAACCCTAAACCTCAACTAAATCTTGTAATAAATAATATCGAAATTGAGCAAGTTGAGATGACTAAACTGCTTGGAGTAACCCTGATATTAAACTTTCATGGCCAAAACATGCAGTAGTAGCTAAGATGGGGAGAAGTCTGTCTATAATAAAGCGATGCTCTGCCTTGTTAACAACATTATCAACAAGGCAAGTCCTACAGCCTCTAGTTTTGTCGCACCTTGACTACTGTTCAGTCGTGTGGTCAGGTGCCACAAAAAAGGACGTAGGAAAATTGCAATTGGCTCAGAAGAGGGCAGCACGGCTGGCCCTTGGATGTACACAGAGAGCTAATATTAATAATATTAATTTCAATCTCCCCTGGATTAAAGTGGAGAGAATTACTTCATCACTACTTCTATTTATGAGAGGTACTTACATGTTGAATGCACCGAGCTGTCTGTCTAAACTACTGGACACACATGCATACCCCACAAGAGGTCTCTTCACAATCCCCAAGTCCAGAACAGACTATGGGAGGCACACAGGACTACATAGAGCCATGACTACATGGAACTCTATTCCACATCAGGTAACTGATGCAATCAGTAAAATTAGATTTAAAAAAACAGTTACAAAAAACACCTTATGGAACAGCGGGGACTGTGAAGCAACACAAACATTGGCACAGACACGATAACATACGCACTATACGTAGACATGGATTTAGTACTGTAGATATGTGGCAGTGGTGGAGTAGGGGCCTGAGGGCACACAGCGTGTTGTGAAATCTGTGAATGTATTGTAATGTTTTTAAAATTATATAAACTGCCTTCATTTTGCTGGACCCCAGGAAGAGTAGCTGCTGCTTTGGCAGCAGCTAAATGGGGATTCATAATAAATACAAATATACAATTGAAATTTAAACTTTCAAATAGTACCGCAAAGATGAGAATGTTGACTTTAATGGGAATATTTGTTTTAAATCATACTGGCAATCCTCCATAGGAAACCTAATGCAATCATAGAAATATAGATAATAGAATACACATTACCATTTAAGTTAACATTCAACAGTGGATGGACTGGTGGTCATCTTTGTGGTAATAATTAAAAGTTACAATTTTAATTCAATTTCAATGGTGTACTAGCTAAATTGCAGTGGTCTGAAGGGATAGGTCCATTCTATGAATTATATTTCTATGATTGAAATGCCACCCACCCTGTATTCAAGAGCATGTTGTGTCTCAACCAATGGCAGGCACAACAAACTCAAATGATGTTAAATAGGGTCTAAGCTACAACATATGTGAATATGAAAACAATCAGAAATCAGTTTAGATAATTGACATTAAAGGTTTAAAATTCATTTTTTTCAATAAATAATAAAATAGTTTGAAAACATTTATATCAAACTCAACCATTATCTTTTCCAGTAATGGAGACATGGATGTCTATGGTATGGAGGGGTATGCAAAATGGGTCAACTTTGAGCACATTTATTTCGTGAATGTTTTGTCATTCAGGTCCAAAAAGCGACTTTCTAACCACTTCCATGGACAGACATGTATGGAATGTTTTGTTTAAATCAAAAGGGATGCTGTCAAAAAAGTGATTGAATTCAAATGGATTTTGCCTACCCTTAGGCTACATATCAACACAATTTGGCAAACCTCTAGGTCCAGTTCTCATGGACTGTAAGTTTACTGTACTGTACCAATGATTAAAAAAAGAAACTGATGATGAACCACTGATGACTGAATTCTAACTACATTAGTCATGCAATGTCAATGTGTCGTCCCTATTCTATGCACACTGTAACGAAGTAGCCATTCTGTTTTACTTGTGCCCTAACGGGAGACACTAAGGTTAGTCAGAGATTAGAAGCCATTTTTCTCTGGTGTTTTAAGTAACTAGCTAAACGTAAAGCCATTTGAAGGCAATTTAGTTGTTGGTAGGCTGCCTACAATGTAACACTGCTCGAAAGGAAGTCATTGTAACAATGTTAACGTTTTCTGTCAGTGAACTTGAAACAATGTAAAACCGAATGCTACAGTAACATTGGGGTGAGAGTCTAAATGAAAATGAGTAGGCTATACAAGAGTAAAAAAAACAAAGTAAACATCTTAAAAATATAAAACACATGCAGTGGCTTACTGTAACGCTCGAGGATGAATCTTCTCGACTGTAGCCTAGTAATGTCAAATTAGACTCTATAAAAGTAGATAATAGCCTACAGATAATAGACTGCATGACTCTTGTAAATGTCGCAATATTCAATCACAACGTGATTGTTCGACGCTCACCTCTTTGATAATGTTGCGAAGTGACTCGTCCTCACTCACTCCCCGAGAAAGCGTCCTTTTTATCGGCGACCCGATTCTTTCCAAAGTCCCGGAATGCATTTTTATAGTAACCTACGATACACAAAAAATAGAAATCATTTTCTTAAGAACTAGATGACATGAGTACTGTAGTCAACGAGTAATGTTTTGTTTTGTGCGGATGAAGGGATCGCGACAGAATGAACTGACGCCCAGATTGTGGGCGGAATGTTTTTTTCTCTGGGTTGCCTCCCAATGACGTACATAAACCTTGGATTGCTGTTCCCCACAGTATGTTTTGGACATTGAGGCTATGAAACCTATGGTCGGCTGTATTGGCACTCCTCAGAAAAGCAGTCTTCCATAGAAATGAATGGAATTCTACAGTATTTCATTTTAATGTTTCAAGGACAAAATTACATGTATGCAAGTATTTTTGTTGTTGTAGTGGAGACAGTAAAATTATACTTGAAGGAAAATGTTTCATATTTGTTTAATGTTTAGCTCACATAATATCATTTATAAGTATGCATTAAGGTGTCTGTAATATAATAAACATGGCAAAAACAAATGTAGACATTAGTAAATTAATTTCTATAGCTTCCAAATGTTATATTTAACTAGGCAAGTCAGTTAAGAACAAATTCTTATTTACAATGACGGCCTACCCTGGCCAAACCCTAACAACACTGGGCCAATTGTGCACCGCCCTATGGCACTCCCACAGCCGGTTGTGATACAGCCTGGAATTGAACCAGGAGTCTGTAGTGACACCTCTAGCACTGCCTTAGACCGCTGCGCCACTCGGGAGCCCAAGGTTTTACAATGGTGGGGGAGTGCCAAGACGGAGGTGGAACATATTAAGAGTGAATATGGAGTGCTGCATCAGGAAATTTAACATGACGAGAGTGAGGATGAATTCACTGCGGTGGCAGGTGTGGTGAAGAACACAGAGTTTGAGCCTTGTCCTGATGGTGACAAAGATGTTCTTTGCCCAGTGGGAGTGAGATTTTTTTTGGAGAGAATGGATGCTTGCCTTCTGGCTGATCCATATGTGATGTCAGGTTAGGTGGAGAAGAGGTTGGGAAATGTTGGGTAGGTGAAAGTGACTCGAGGTGGAATCGTGTTATTTTTTTGTGTTTCTGTCATCCAGAGGGAGTGTCCACTCCGCACCATGCAACTGGGGACAAGAACTGTGACTTGCTTTCCTCTCCGGAGCAGGGCCCCGTTGAAAGGACTGGAGTGGCGTTAAGTGTTGAGGAGGGTCAACTGAAGTTGAAGATTCCAGGTGTCTGTGATGCCCGCCGTTTGGTGCGACGCAGACCCGGTGGAGAGCGTGGTGAAACAGAGAAGATACTGTCGAGTTTTGATGCAGAGTTTTTACCAGATAAAGTCAAGTTAAGATGTGTCAGTTATCCCGTGAAAGCTTTTTCCCCGAACCTATTACGGTGTTTTAGGTGTCAAGTTTATGGTCATGTGGCAGCAGTGTGTAGGAGGGTGATTCGTAGATGTGAGAAGTGTGCAGGAGGACATGAGAAAAAGGAATGTGTAGTATCGTTAGAAAAAGTGCTGTGTGTAAACTGAAGGGGTACCCATGGTGCTGAGGATCAGAGGTGTCCTGTGAGAGAAAGTCAGGTTGAGGTTGCCAGAATCAGAGCAGTGTATAGAGTAGTAGAGGAAGATGGGTCCAGGGTGAAGGATTCTAAGAAGATCCCTGTGAGTAGGCCGAGGTCAATAGATTGATTGGAATAACAGGAATACGGTTTGTTTTTTGGCATTTATGGCCATGGATCTCAACTGTATCGCAGGAATGGAATGCAAATCACAGAGGATAGATGTTGTGGTGACAGCTGCAGAGAAGGTGTTTTGAAGGATAGTGTCCCGTCCTCCCAGGCTGCTGGCCTGGTGCAGGATCAGACAGGACCAAAGTAGTGGAATAGTGATGAGGTTTTAATGGGTGTAGGGTTAGTTGGTAGGGCAAATTTTTTCACAATACAGTAGGTGGCGGCATGCACCTATAACATTTGTTTGTGGACCTACATAATACCAAAGAAGAAGAAGAAGAAGAAGAAGAAGAAGAAGCCAAAACAGCCAAATACTGCATCGATCAGTGGCGACTTAAGCATGTAAATCTTGGCGAGGCAAAAAAAAAAAAAAAATGTTTAGATGCATGCCAGCAAACCCACTACACAACACTAAACAATACATTAATTGCACTATAACGGTGACAAACAGTGCCCATACACTGTTAGGGCCTACATAATGCTGTCCCAACAGCAGAGCCCCAACAGCAATCCCAACACCTTACCACTGCTACACCTGGCTATCAGCGGAGCCTTGTCTGGCAGCAAAACAGTAGGCAAAATTAGGAGGGGAAACGGGACGAAATGATTAGGGTTGGCACATAGACTACTAACAGCTTAATACACAGCATACACTTAGTATTACTTTCTTAGCTACAGTATACATATCTCCCTGGCATATTACATCATTTATGTAGAAGCATGCAATATATTTTTGTGCTCACTTGAACAGGAAAGTGGTGCGGATGTCCTTCATGTGGAAATTTTGTCATCAAACTTTGATTAAAGCCTGGCATTCTCTGGATTATCATAGCAGGTGACCCAACTGTAGTTTGTGACTATTATGATTTCCCTTTGTAGCCAATTCACTTGCAGTAATTCCGTTACAGATATTTTGGTAATTCTGTTACCAATTTGGTAACATAATTACGAGCTTTGATCACTTAATAATTCATAAATCAATTTGATATCAGTAAAATCAGTAACTAAAACAATATTTCTTCAACTTACAGAAGGTTAACAATTTCTCCAAAACAAAATATTAGTGTTGAGATTAGTTGGTAGGGGTCTTTACGTCAACATTATTGTGTTTTGATGCATTTCTGATACCTTTGAAGAGTTTTTCTGGTAGATGTTTTATAAGACCCCTTTTCCATCTGTTTATCCAGAAATCAAAGCCTTCAGTTACGCTTACTTTTTAAGATGGAAAATGGTTGAAAAATATATCTATGCCTTCATTTCCCAAAAATATAGACTGTTCGCTTTCATTTGACAGCCAATTTGATATACTCCTATGAACTTCACATGTTGGTGCTCATGGATCCTTTTTTGATGGAAATGCCCGTACCAAACTTTAACTCTGCACTGTTCTTCAGGTAAATGTGTTTTTGTAACATTTTCTGTGGAAATTGTTAAAAGTAGTCCTTCTTCATAGAGTTGTATGGTTTAACTTTGCAGTCATTGGTTTTTGTTTGACATTTTAAAGTGAGAAATCTGAGTCTCTGCATCATTCGGTTACCATGGAATTGCGCAGCAGCAGTATCTGCTTGAGCAGCACTGGTATAGTTACTAGTTTGATCATGTAGGCTATTAAATGAGCAGGTGGATACTTTCAATCACCACTATACACTGAGTATATCAAACATTAGGAACACCTTCCTAATATTGAGTTGCCCCCCCCCCCCCCTTTGCCCTCAGAACAGCCTCAATTTGCCAGAGAATGGACTCTACAAGGTGTCGAAAGCGTTCCACAGGGATGCTGGCCCATGTTGACTCCAATGCTTCCCACAGTTGTGTCAAGTTGTCTGGGTGGTGGACCATTCTTGATACACACAGGAAACTGTTGAGCAAACCCAGCAGCATTGCAGTTCTTGACACAAACTGGTGCGCCTGGCACCTACTACCATACCTTGTTCAAAGGCACTTAAATCTTTTGTCTTGCCCATTCACCCTCTGAATGGCACACACACACACAATCCATGTCTCAATTGTCTCTATGCTTAAAAATCCTTCTTTAACCTATCTCCTCCCTTTCATCTACACTGATTGAAGTGGATTCAAGCCTCGAGACAATTGAGACATGGATTGTGTATGTGTGCCATTCAGAGGGTGAATGGGCAAGACAAAAGATTTAAGTACCTTTGAACAAGGTATGGTAGTAGGTGCCAGTCTATGTCATGGAAAGAGCAGGCGTTCTTTATCTTTTGTACATTCAGTGTAGTTCACCTGTGCCAATTTTTGTGGAAGTCTGAAATACAGTGGCCCACAGACTCCTTTACTACTTTCGCATGCAAACCAATAAATACATTCACATTACCAGAGACCGTTTTGAGGAAAATAATTGGATAGCACTTTATGTCATGATATTGAAATGGCCATGTATTTATAAAGAATGTACATGGTAAAATTAAAGTATTAATCTATCAATTACTTGTTGGTTAATTTAGGATTCATTAAAACAAGTGCCACTAGGCACCATTACATATCAATTAGAATTCTACCTATTGTATAGAATTCTTTAAAGTGTCAGAAATCCAAAATTCTACAGAAGACTTATGGTGAATATGCTCTACCAAGGATACGTTTCCATATGGAATCTTACTAAATTGTGAATATACCTTGTTCAAAAAAACTGCAACTGTATATTCTACCAGTAGGTGACAGTAGTAAGCTAGTTCTGCACTACACTACATGGCAGGCTACTCAACTGATGAACAAGTCATTACCATAAGTGGTGCAATACTTAACATTAAGAACTAGCCAGAGATAATCACAAACTTAATTAAGAGTCATTACATTGATTCAGAGAATTTAGCATGTAATAGCTGGGAGTTCTTTATGGCAGGCAGAGGTAATGAACTTCATTTACAAGTGAATTGAAGTTAGCCTACTTTAGACGTTCAATTGTGTGGCTTCACATAGAGCCCTCACTAAAGTTATAATTATCAATTGTGTATTCCAGGATTGAGTAACAATATAACTTGAATGTTTATTGAGAAAATGAGGACTTTAGAAAATAATAAAAGGGATTCATTTAAAAAGAATTATGCATAAAGTATATAGATTGATTGATTAGTTGACTTATTGATTGATGTGGTTTGGTTGATTAGCATCATTGCTAGTTTGGAATATTCTTTAGAAAGACCAAAACATTGACAACTGGCATTTGTCAGTCAAATTGAGATACTGTATTTAAATCTAACAGTTGTTCCTAATGCACTGACCATGCACATAATGGTTCAAGTAATCATAGATTGTCTTATTGGATAAATATGGTAAGACTTGACAGCAAATCATAATTTTTAGGCTACAACAAAAGTCAGTGATAGATCACTAATTGCCAGACCCACATTACTTGACCATTTTGTTAAAACAGATATTTCCAGTTTTCTCAATAAAAAAAGAACTAAGGGCATATTACTCCCTTAATGTCATTACTCCCTTAATGTCATTACTCCCTTAATGTCATTACTCCCTTAATGTCATTACTCCTTTAATGTCATTACTCCCTTAATGTCATTACTCCCTTAATGTCATTACTCCCTTAATGTCATTACTCCTTTAATGTCATTACTCCCTTAATGTCATTACTCCCTTAATGTCATTAATCCCTTAATGTCATTACTCCTTTAATGTCATTACTCCCTTAATGTCATTACTCCTTTAATGTCATTACTCCCTTAATGTCATTACTCCCTTAATGTCATTACTCCCTTAATGTCATTACTCCTTAATGTCATTACTCCCTTAATGTCATTACTCCCTTAATGTCATTACTCCCTTAATGTCATTACTCCTTTAATGTCATTACTCCCTTAATGTCATTACTCCTTTAATGTCATTACTCCTTTAATGTCATTACTCCTTTAATGTCATTACTCCTTTAATGTCATTACTCCCTTAATGTCATTACTCCTTTAATGTCATTACTCCCTTAATGTCATTACTCCCTTAATGTCATTACTCCCTTAATGTCATTACTCCCTTAATGTCATTACTCCCTTAATGTCATTACTCCTTAATGTCATTACTCCTTTAATGTCATTACTCCTTTAATGTCATTACTCCTTTAATGTCATTACTCCTTTAATGTCATTACTCCCTTAATGTCATTACTCCTTAATGTCATTACTCCTTAATGTCATTACTCCCTTAATGTCATTACTCCCTTAATGTCATTACTCCTTTAATGTCATTACTCCCTTAATGTCATTACTCCCTTAATGTCATTACTCCCTTAATGTCATTACTCCCTTAATGTCATTACTCCCTTAATGTCATTACTCCCTTAATGTCATTACTCCCTTAATGTCATTACTCCCTTAATGTCACATTTTTAGGTGCAATTGAAAATGTCATGGGATGCATTTGCTCCATTGTTTTCTTTTGTTGAAATATTCCACTGTTTTATCATAAGTGCCTATATGTTTTACAGTCTAAATGATAAATTGTGCATTGCCTTGCATGTTGTTGCTGCTACATTTGTACATCTGGATGTGAAAATCATTGCGTTAAGTCTTCAGGGATTCTAACACAAATGAGTGTCACTATTGTCAAATGAATGCTTCTTAAATTCCAAAGACGGACCCCAATGCCCAGGGGCGGACTGGGACCAGAAATTGGCCCTGGCATTTCTAACACTCCAGCCCACACTGGCCCAGGCCCCCACAGTGGCCCATTTTGTTCATCAAGGCGCCCACACCGGCCTCCACACCGGCCCCCACACCGGTTCCCACACCGGAATTGTTTTTTTCTTGAGGACCCCATTTTTTGCCAGATAATGATAATTTTGTGCAAAATACCCTAGTTAGACAGGCACACTGGGTTAAACATGGACCAGCCCATCTGGCATTTGCCGAAATGCCCGAAATGTCCACCCCTGCCAATGTCATTTAGGACAACCTGTCACTCATCAGTCAATTTTGAAAGTTTCCCAATTCTATGGGTGCAGGACAGATTCCATTGATTATTTTATGCATACATCTGACTCCTTTTACGCATAATACAAAATAGGGGCATATTAGAAGTGAGAGAAGAGAAAGAGGAGGATAATTCCTTGTGGAAATGTCCATTCACTGCTTATCAACAACACCATCAAAATAAAAATAAATGTAAGCTCCATATCACTAATGATATGTAATGACTTGAAATGGCCTCTTGCAGGTTCGAAACCTTGTCTGAATACAGTAATACAATGCAAACTGGACAAACTACCCTCCAGTCCATTCTGCATTCTGCCTTGTTCCCTCCCTCTTGCTCCCTCTCTCTCTTGACTTGGTGACAGACCTAAAAGCCTTTTGTTGCAATCTTAGCCAATGGAGATGGATTACGACACGGAGGAGCAGAGATATATAAAGAGCCCTTTTAGGACGTACTTGCACACTTTTCAATGACACATCTTAACATTCGCACCAATGGACTTAATTGTTATCAGATATGGCAACCAAAACAACAACCATAGCATAAAAACGGCTTATGCTTAAAATCGATAGATAGGCTAAAGTAAAATACTGAGAAAACCCACTAGGACGGGCGCACCTTCCTACATTCACTGCTGTCCTACAATACAACCGTTTTAAGAGGCGACTATTTGAGTAGTTGCATATCATTGGTACCTTTGCAAGGTAAGGATACACAGGTTAAGAGAAGCAACATTTCAGAGGAGGGGATAACTCGAGCAGAAAGTTCTATAGTCTCACCAGTCATCATCATGCCGAGGTATAACTTTTTTCTGTGTTTGATGGTTTATATTTGTCTGGAACTGTCTGGGAGTGACGAACCTAACCTTTTTCTGCCACCAACGAGCGAGATGCCCACGGACGCCGGGCTGTCACTCCTTGACGAGGAGGCAGGCGCTCACGAATGTTCAGCATGCGTTTGGAGAGAGCAAAGTAAAGTCCTGAGGCTGGAAACCATCAAATCTCAGATCCTGAGCAAGCTGCGGCTCAAGCAGGCTCCTAATATTAGTCGGGAGGTGGTGAACCAGCTGCTCCCAAAGGCGCCCCCGCTCCAGCAGCTTCTGGACCATCACGACTTCCAGGGAGATGCGTCCTCCCAGGATGAGTTTATGGAGGAGGACGAATATCACGCCACTACAGAGTCCGTCATCACTATGGCCTCGGAGCGTGAGTAATGCAACTTTGCCCCATAGCTGCTGAAAATGATTAATTAGTTTGTAAACCAATACTGAGAGTGAGCAGCAAGTCGCTGTCAAATGTGTGGTGATTGTTATTATTATTGACATGCTTGGACAGAGGATATCCTGGTAACAACATCGGCACTTTGGACTTCTGAACATACTGCTGATGATTTTATGACCATCTTTTTACTCAAGTAAAATATGACAATCCACCCACAGAACCGTTTAAATAGGACAAATGATGCAGTGTCAGCTGTTTGTTACGGCTGTCAAAATATCCCAATGGATTAAGTGTGAATTTGATAAATCACTCAAGTCAATAAAGGGCCTCGTCACTATATGACAGAACCAGAGTAATTCACTTTGAGTAAGTCAAGCCATTATTATTATTATTATTCATATGATGCATGAATGCAACTCTCTTGCACATTCTATCTAGGCCTATGTGCATGAAGAGGGTGATTTGTTGTAGGATGGACTTCTAGGCTACAGCTGTGGTAGCCTGCACTGACAGCTCGTACGCGGCTTTAGCCAACGCGGTGCCTATGAACATAGACCGCAGAAGTATAGCCTACCCCAAATGATAGCATATGTTCTTACTTTTCCTATTATTTCAGGACCATACTTCTTGCGGTCTACTTTTAAGTAACTCTGTATCATGTTCGTATAAATAACTATTTTAAAAATCGTCGTTTAGGTTTTCTGACAATTCGGTGACTTCTATTTGTAATTTCAGTCATGTTTTGTGATTTGACTTTAATTAACCGTTTGGAGTGCATAAATCAATAATGATAATGTAACATTTGGTAGGCAGATGCATTGCACCGAGCCTATGCACATGATCCCTTATTTTACATATCCTGCATTTGTATGGCCAAAGTATAGGCAATCCTAATCGGCCTATATAGTTTACATAGCAGAGGGACCGTTAAAGCCTAATATGCCCTATCAAATAAGTATAAAATATCACGTTCAATGTCAACAGGAAGGTAGGCCTATAACCTACTGAACAAACCCTAACAACATTCCCTAAAATTATAGAGCCACAGCAGCTGTTCTCTATCGGTCCTTTATATGAGGGCTCTATCGGATTCCCTGCTGTTCATCGCAGTGAGAAAAAGTGTGTCCAAAAAAGCTGCCATTGTTTCCCGCATGCAGCAATCCCCCTAGACCGCACTTGCCTTTTTAAATGCGAGGTTTATAGGCACAGCTTGTTTTTTCCCTGTGAGAACACAAAGCCAGAGAAACAGTTGGGGTCGAGGGGAGTGTGTGACCTTTTCGCTGCGAATTGCTGGGGTTCAACAACATTTACACACGTAATGTATTCCGCACAAGGCGGACGAAAAGCCGTGCAAATAATCCGTTTTTTTCCAAGAGGGAACAAAGGATGCGTTTACACAGGCAGCCCAATTCTGCTATTTTTTTCACTAATTGGCCTTTTTACCAATCAGATCAGCTCTGAACAAGAGCTGATGTGAAACTATCTGATGTGATTGGTCAAAATACCAATTAGTGGAAAAAATATCAGAATTGTGCTGCCTGTGTAGACGCAGCCAAAGATTTGTTTGTGTTGCCTTAACTAACCTCTCCGTCAATTGTCATACAGCCCACGTCGTGCCCTTTCTTTTCTCGGCATAATGAACTTCACCAGTTTAACTGCTGCTTGGTGAGCGCCAAACGCATGTGAGATGATTTTTCAGTTGGCTATTATTGTCAGAGATGTTCGTTCTTCAAATAAGCAGTGGTTTAAACGTCAATAAATTACTTTTAATCGCCCTTATCCGTTAGTGTTAATAGACTGTCCCCTCCAATTAATCGCCAATTTTACTCATCAGAACTCCTTGTGATGGTAGCTGATCGTTCATGAATGATCCTCGTTATGCACATATGCCTACTTTGTGATGAATGACCTATTCTTGAATATCTGCTACCAAAACAACTGTGGCCCATGGTAATGAATATCTCAGTGTCAGTTGCTATTGACAACCTTCTAAGCAAGTTCAGCCTTTGGTTTGGTCCTCTGAGGGATGCATCGATGTTCTTGCCAGGCATGAGATCTTGACTGCTGTTGCATGCTGGCAGGCAGCTCACCATTGTGGAAAATGATTCCTATGATCAAGGACAATGTTTTTTTTAACAAGTAGTGCCTATAGTCTATGTTAGAGACTGGAGATGTGGAGGAAACATGCACAATTGTAGAACGGTAGCACATTTTGAAGCCTTTATCAAATCCTATGCATCACCATTTACATAGACTGAGCCTCATGCAGAGCATCATAAAGTTGTAGGATAGAAGCATTTATCAATATAATGATATGACTAATGTGATTATTTTATGTGATTGTCATGGCTCAGGTTTTTGAGGTCAACAGTGTGACGTGGAATGGTCAATGTAGGCTCTCCTCCGGGCTTAGTATGTCCAGCTGTCTCAACCAGTTAACAACATAGCTGTTTCCCCCATCACTCTGCATGTATGTTGTTAGTGGGACAAACCGGCATGGTTTTTTCCCCCTCTTCTCATGACCGAACCTGCGTAACAGTGTGTCTTGTTTGAGGGTTAGATAGCTGTGGTGCCTCCCTTTCAGTATGTTCTATCCAGGGTTGTTCTCTTTTTGTGTATGGACGTGTTGAACCTGTCTCTGCACTCTTCCTCGGGCCGGACGTGACATGACACAGCTGCTCCTGTCCTTTAGAGGAGAGATATGATGGGACTGGGCATTTAGCAGAGGCTTTTGTTTTGCTGGGGATTGGGCTTTGAGCGGGATGGATGGAAACCCCATGTTTCTGTTTCTCAATGGCTTGTTTATTAGACAGTTGTGGGCCGTGGTTATTGATAGGTCCATAAGATATCTCTATTAAAATGTCAGGCGTGGGAGCTGCTGCTTTGTTTTGAATGAATGGGAGTGCACTCTCTGACACTGGTGCAAGAAACATGTACTGTGCCGCTCTGCTCTGCACTGTTAGCAGGATGCCATGGGGCTACATTAGCATCTTTCCCTCTCTCTGTTTTCTCCTCTTCCTCCCACTCTACATTTTATCCTTTTTCATTTCTCACTTCGCTCTCTTCTCTCTTTATTCCTCATCTCTTTACCTCTCCCTCTGAACTCCCTCCATCATCACTCTCCTCTGGTGTTCACATTGAGAGGAGAAGGACTGCATCTCTCTTGCCTGTGGCGCTTCAGCAATCCCACAAGATGAAAAGCCCCTTTTCCGTCTCAGATAAAGCCAGGGAGGACTTCAAACGCTATTCCCTGCGCACCTCGAACCCAATCACCCTCTCATGGGCGTGCACACTGCCTTTGATGGGCCGTGCAGGTTCACACAGTACATGCTGAACTGGACCGGTGCCAGAGTTGCTTCTTAGTATTCGCTCAAGGTACGTGGGTGCCGCAGTGGGGGTTGAGAGGGGCCATGCTTTCTGGTCGCTAATTACACTATGAAATTTAATGGAAAAGCTATTTATATCCCAGTGCGGCACTGTAACGTACTGTAGCATTCCCTCCCCATACCGTGTGTTGAAAAGAATATCGATGCAGTGCACTACCCATGTACATGGAGCGAAGCTGCACACATAGAAACTGCATTGGTCCTATGTGGTTCATTTGTATCACAACATTGCGAATCACAGTGCAAAGGATTTGAAACTGTTTGTATATGTTTGATACACAGAAAGCTGTCTTATTTTGTACTTGAGCTGAGTCCTGTAAAAACAGGCTGTGTGTGTGTGTGTTGGTGCATGGTCTGCCTGGGCCAAGGAGGGGTATGACCCCAATAGGCCCTCATTTGTTACCTGTCCATGGCATTGAGACCAGATCTCTCTCTGTCTCTCTCTGTCTCTCTACAACTGCGTACATTTGGAAAACGTTTGTTGATAATTTGTCATTCCCCGTGTTTCTGGATTGTTTCAGTAATTGGCCCATCTTATTGCAATTTGAACACTTAAGTCCAACATCTGTTTAAGTTGCCATTTTAGCGCTAGTCTTAAGCAGGGTTCACACAGAGCAAACAGTTTGAGTTTCAAACAGGTTCTCTCCTTTGACTCGAGAACAATCAAATCAAAGTTTATTTATTTATTAAGTGCCTTTCAATGGGGTATGGTAGTAGGTGCCAGGTGCAGGTGTAAGGTGTCAAGAACTGCAATGCTTCTGGGTTTTTCACGCTCAACACTTTCCTGTGTGTATCAAGAATGGTCCACCACCCAAAGGACATTCAGCCAATTGTGGGAAGCATTGAAGTCAACATGGGGCAACATCCCTGTGGAACGCTATTGACACCTTGTAGAGTCCATGCCCCGACGAATTGAGGCTCTTCTGAGGGCAAAAGGAGGTGCAACTCAATATTAGGAAGGTGTTCCCCATGTCTCATGGCTTAAATATCCTTATTTAACCTGTCTCCTCCCCTTCATCTACACTGACTGAAGTGGATTTAACAGGTGACATCAATAAGGGTTCATAGCTTTCACCTGGAGTCACCTGGTCAGTCTGTTATGGAAAGAGCGTGTGTGTGCGTGTAGAGAGTATGTGTGCATATGACGAACAATCCTCTTCATTCTTTTCATTAGCACCTGTGCATCAAACATTTGAATGGAGTTATTTGAATGGAGTTATTGCTTTATCAGTCATCCTCAGTGCCATGACACAAGTTTCATCAGAGCTTATTGACAGGGGAGCCAGCAGAGTGCAGAACTTCTCTCTCTCTCTCTCTCTCTCTCTCTCTCGACACTTGCATTTTCAGTTGCTGTATTGGTAATGTTGGTAAAGTTCTTTCTATTTTTGTACACTGAACAAAAATATAAACGCAACATGTAAAGTGTTGGTCCCATGTTTCATGAGCTGAAACAAAAGATTGCACAAATTTGTTTACATCCCTGTTAGTGAGCATTTCTACTTTGCCAAGATAATCCCTCCACCTGACAGGTGTGGTATATCAAGAAGCTGATTAAACAGCATGATCATTACAGAGGTGCACCTTGCGCTGTGGACAATAAAAGGCCACTCTAAAATGTGCAATTTTGTCACACAACACAATGCCATAGATGTCTCAAGTTGAGGGAGCGTGCAATTGGCATGCTGACTGCAGGAATGTCCACCAGAGCTGTTGCCAGAGAATTTCATGTTTATTGTTCTATCATAAGCCACCTCCAATGTCATTTTAGAGAATTTGGCAGTACGTCCAACCAGCCTCACAACCGCAGACCACGTGTAACCATGCCAGGCCAGGACCTCCACATTCGGCTTCTTCACCTGCAGGATCATCTGAGACCAGCCACCCAACAGCTGCTGAAACTGTTGGTTTGCACAACCAAAGAATTTCTGCATAAACAGTCTCAGGGAAGGTCATCTGCGTGCTCGTCGTCCTCACCTGGGTCTTGACCAGTTCGGCATCATAACCGACTTCAGTGGGCAAATGCTCACCTTCAATGGCCACTGGCATGCTGGAGAAGTGTGCTCTTCACGGTGAAATCCCGGTTTCAACTGTACAGCTTGTATGGCATCGTATGTGCGAGCCGTTTGCTGATGTCAACATTGTGAACAGAGTGCCCCATGGTGACGGTGGGGTCAAGGTATGTGCAGGCATAAGCTACAGACAACGAATACAATTGCATTTTATGGGTGGCAATTTGAATGCTCAGAGATACCGTGACGAGCTCCTGAGGCCCATTGTCGTGCCATTCATCCACCTTCTCATCATGTTTCAGCTTGATAGTTGAGCATGTTTGGGATGCTCTGGTTTTGACATGTATGATGGCGTGTTCCAGTTCCCGCCAATATCCAGCAACTTCACACAGCCATTGAGGAGGAGTGGGACAATATTCCACAGGCCACAATCAACATCCTGATCAACTCTATGCGAAGGAGATGTGTCACACTGAGGCAAATGGTGGTCACACCAGATACTTATTGGTTTTCTGATCCGAGCCCCTACCTTTTTTTAAAGGTATCTGTGACCAGCAGATGCATATCTGTATTCCCAGTCATGTGAAATCCATAGATTAGGGCATAATTCATTTATTTCAATTGACTGATTTCTTTATATGGGCTCCCGAGTAGCGCAGCGGTCTAAAACTGCATCTCAGTGCAATAGGCGTCACTGCAGTCCCTGGTTCGAATCCAGGCTGCATCACATCAGGCTGTGATTGGGAGTCCCATAGGGCGGCGCACAATTGACCCAGCATTGTCTGGGTTTGGCCGGGGTAGGCTGTCATTGTAAATAAGAATTTGTTCTTAACTGACTTGCCTAGTTAATTTATTTTATTTAACCTTTATTTAATATGAACTGTAACTCAGTAAAATCTTTGAAATTGTTGTGTTTTTATACTTTTATTCAGTGAGTATTAACAATGGAGAAACATAAGAAAATAGGTAATCTGGTCTACACACGTGTGGGCACATGCAGGTACACGTATGCCACACACACACACACACACACTGGACAACTGTCTCCCTTTTGACAAAAAGGGTCAGAGTTCACAGCTATGTGATATATTGGACGAGGAGCCAATTAACCTCACCGGGCCTCTTTCTTTGGCAGCAAAGGAAACTGGTAGTAGCTTACACAGCATTACCCCCACCCCCATGCACACACACATGCGCGCACACACACACACCAACCACTCCCACCAAAAAAAAACAAGTCTTTTATAGTGTTGACCCTATAAAAGGGTCATTTCCTGAAGGTGCAGGAACCATAAACATTAAGAGGGAGAGCGCTAAAAGAACAGGCCAGCAGAAGCTGGACTGTCTTCAGCCTACTGGCCAGTGTTTGCGGGAAGTCGATGAGTATGTGAGGTTTTTATCCATTCCATGGAAGGCTATATTTGATGGTAACACCTGTTCCCGTCCACTGAGGGAGCCATAGAAGGGAAAGACATACCACTGAGGGAGCCACAGAAGGGAAAGACATACCACTGACGGAGCCACAGAAGGGAAAGACATACCACTGACAGAGCCACAGAAGGGAAAGACATACCACTGACGGAGCCACAGAAGGGAAAGACATACCACTGAGGGAGCCACAGAAGGGAAAGACATACCACTGAGGGAGCCACAGAAGGGAAAGACATACCACTGACGGAGCCACAGAAGGGAAAGATAAACTTTGGTGATGACTTGTTGGGACGCCTGGTCATTACTGGTTTGTTTAAGAAGAAAATAAAACTTTCTAGGCCTGTTGAAATAGCACAACACGCTGTCAATTATATGGCTAATAAAATTTCAAAGGGCCAAAGTCTTAATACGAGGGGCGAAATTTCACCAGCACTTTCAGGAATCTCACTCCCTCCACCTTTCATTCCGTATTCCCACGCTCCCATGTCCCCACCACACCAACTAGTGCCCACCCTTTCTCTGGGAGACTTAACTTAAAACATGGGTCCCACACACACGCACATATGCATGCACATATGCATGCATGTACACACACACACACACACACACACACACACACACACACACACACACACACACACACACACACACACATACACTATACATTCAGGAATCACACTTATAATACAGCTTCCTTACCTCAGCAGATAAAATGTCACAGTACATTGCACCAATATCAACTATACATTGAGTTTGATGTGCATAGCAGTATAAAAGGGACATTTTTATGAGATCCTGGATCATTGTCACAATTATGGACCAATAAATGCATAAATTCCTCCTGCCGTGTGTGTGTAGTGAGCTGGAATGCTGCTGAGTGCCTGTTAAAAGGGATTCAGGGAGCTAGCATCCAGCTTGCTGCGCTGTATGTGCCCCATAGTGCGTGGGCATGTAGTGATGGAGGGATTCATGGAGGAGTGTTGAGGAGGGGGTCCACAGGGAGCAACAAGCAGCCTAGTCCTATCCTTAAGGGACAAAATCACGGAGGGGCTTTTATAGGTACACTTAAAAAGACCTGAAACACATGTTATGTCTCACTAATAAAGGAAATAATTACTTCCCACCAGTAATTAAGCACTGTGTACAGGAGGGACACAAGGGAAGAAAGGAGAGAAAATATAAAATGGAGAGCATTGAGGGGAAATGACTGACTGGCGAGTCGGGCTTTGCTGCGGAGACGTTTTATGGAGGAGCCCATTAATCCTAAAAGAAGGCGTCTCTGATCAGAGGAAATACAGCGTGGACACAACGTCGGATCCCACCAGGATTCCGATGTGCCTGAAAGAGGTTTGGACGGTGCGCATTGAGTGGCTCGCCGGCGCCACAGCTGATGAATATCTAAATTAAATGTTAATTAGAGCCCTTCTAAGTGGCCCTGAGAGTTACTGTATTCATCCATCGCCTATGGTTGCCTGCACTTCAGTTTCAGTATGCCGAGAGCCGAGATCAACTCAGGAAGTTCATTATATGGAAGCAGCACATTGTCCAAACGTCAAAATGTTCTTTAGGCCTGGAGCCAAGTTTGATTCTATTAATGTACAGTGCTGGTGGAGAAAAAAAAGAGCTGTGACAGATTTAGAATGGGATAACAGATACTCCCACATTGTATGGACATTGTCGAGTGAATAGTATGGACAGAAAAGGGATTGAAAGGAGGGGGGGAACGTCACTCTGGCTGACAAGGCCTGGTCACGCTGACTTTGTCCACAGTGAAAATCCTTGGCTGAGGCTTTGGGCTTTGAGTGTGCTTCAGGGAGGCCTCAATAGCTCAGTGAGGCAAACAGAGAGGCCAAACTCACATCATCACCCAAAGACAGGGGGCAAGGAGGGAGTGCATCAAAACATCTTGCCTTTTGTGGGTCCCTCTGGCCTCTGCACCCCCTCAGCCCATTTGGGTGCAGGAGAGAGGGACGGGGAGAGGGAGTGATAGAGGGATATGGGGAGAGAGCAAAAGGGTCAAAGGACACACTAAAGCAAAGCTTTGTCAATGTCATCAGTCCTTCTCTGTGTTGTTTGTGTTGTACACTGACTTAGCTCACCTCATGCACTCACTAAGGGACTTTAACTGATATATCATCTCATGCAGTAGGGTGGCAGGTAGTCTAGCGGTTAAGAGCATTGGGCCAGTTATCAAAAGGTTGCTGGTTCAACTCCCAGAGCTGACTAGGTGAAAGATCTGTCGATGTGCCCTTGAGCAAGGCACTTAACCCTAATTGCTCCTGTAAGTCACTCTGGATAAGAGCATATGCTAAATGAATAAAATGTAATGAATTATGGATTTTGGTGCAGAATACTTTTTAGTTCTAAGTATGACGCTGTATATGACGCAGATTGCCTGTGGGCTCAAAAACGTTAATTTCATTAGTGACACTACTGGTGTGATTCACTTAGGTGAGAATCTCCCATGCAGGAGTTTATGGGTTACATTCAACAGCTAATTTTACTAACTCCATAGAGGACGCCATGAGGACATAATGCAGGGTATAATGTAGGAGAGATTAAAAAGACGTCATTCAGATCACAACGCTTCTGTCAGGAGACAGAATGTAGCTGAAATGAATGGACATTGTGGTGTTAAAGGATTTGGCAGTAAAAACCCCAACTATTTTCCTTTGCACAATCAGTTGCTTTGCAGAATTGATCATAATATCCCTTCTCAGTCAGAATCTATCAGAACACACATGCGCACGCACACATACAAAACCCTGGTCGTTTCCTGCTGTCCGGCTTATTTCAGCTCACTGCTTTCTCTCTCTCTTTCTCCCTCCTGCAGTTCTGCATGCATTTCTGTGGTTCAGTTATTTTCTGTGTAAGGGTTATATTATTATTGTAAGACTCCTATCGCTGTCTTGGGGAGAGAGTCTGTTTGGGGCCTGTGTGTGTGTGTGTGTGTGTGTGTGTGTGTGTGTGTGTGTGTGTGTGTGTGTGTGTGTGTGTGTGTGTGCCCTCACTGGGTTGGAACAGGCAGTGGCCGTTCTAGACCATTTCAACTGGGGGGGCCAAGCTGGGGCCAGTTGTACTGTTAGAGGGGCCAGTTACATTAGACGTTATTGTTGTCATATCGTTTTCTTCACTGCATTGCAGGCATTAGCAGACAAAAGACCATGTTCATAATCATTCAACAATTTATTTGCATTTTCTGTCTAATAACGGATGTAAAAAACGAACGATAGCAAAAATTAGTTATGTAAAATTATTTCATACTCCACATTTAGGGGGGCCACAAGGGGGTCCAAAATTGTTGTCACAGGGGCACTGCCCCCCCCCCCCCCCCAGAACCGCTAGTGGGAACAGGGAGTATTAGGAGGTGTCTTTTGTTGCTCCTGGGGGGCTCCTGTGCTCAGTCCTAATAGGAGTCTTGTGCCTGCCGTTGTCCCAGGGGAGGGGGCCTGAATGAGGGGTCCAACTTCACCCCCCCCCACTCTCCTCCCCCTTTGGGACAGGCTGAGAGACAAAGAGGGAGTGGGGCTGGGATGGTTGAGGGGGTGCACTGTGGCCTCTGTCTTATTAGAAGGGTCGTGAACGTGTCACAATGATTAATTTGCCGAGGTGCGCAGGGATACCCTAGAGTCACATTTATCTAACGCCAGGGCTCCCAAACGCGCACTCACCACAAAATGGCACATTTGCATTTCCCATTAAGAAAAGAAAATACAGATATATATATGCAAATGCTATCCCCATCTTGGTTTATGCCATTATGCTCTGTCGTTTCGGACATTCACAATGGATGACCGTTTTTCTTTATTTTTTCACAATTTTTTTGGCAGTCTATCTATTGAACCTGATTGGCATGCTGTTCCTTTTTTTACTGCACGTGTGGACACGGACACACTCTCACACAGCCCAGAGTGCCTTCATACAAATAGGACTGGAGAGGTTGGATGTGGTGTCTCCATCAAATATTCCATCAACTTAATCTACATTCTCTATGTGCCTCCTATCAGACCAAGCAGAAGGCTCCATTGTGAACTGTGCATAACAAAGCAATGGGATTGTCTGTTTGCCATCTTTCAATCTAATGTCAGCCTAGTTTTTTTGTGTCTGGTTCGGGGACACTCTCTGAGGTCAGCTCATGGTGAAATGTTCTGATGTGTTGTTGTGTTTTGCAACACAGCATATGGTGTGAATAATATAGCCTACACTCTTCTCTCTCTGTGTAAAACGTATATACTGTGTGTGGTCATCACGTTCATTCTTCTCTTGCCATGTTCACGCAGCACCACCTGGTAGTATTACTGCCAACCATTAAAACATGGCATGCTTTGAAATGGCCTCGGAGGTATTTGAATGAACAGATGACAATGGTGAATAAACCCTTACACTTAATAAGTGTTCCCTTACATGAACATAGAGCGCCTCGAGCTAGCGTTGGAAAACATGTACCCAGGGAGTGGGCCAGATGTTCAGTAGTCCCACCTGCAGACCTGCTGTGCCTTGGCAGTTAAAACTCATGTGCTACATATCTCTCATCACACCGTAGGGAAATAAGCTGTTACAGTAATGAAGCAGAGCAGCACTCCACACTGCAGTAGTGGAAACAGGAGAGAAGAACAAAACAGGCACATGTCCTATAGGAAAAACACTGCTCACACTCACATGTATGCGTCCTTCTTGGTTGTCTTTGTAACCAGAAGTAGGTGAAGGTTGATATCTCAGTCAACAATTGAATTGTGTTTGAGAGGTGGTAGGTAGGAGGGACTCCGATGAGAGAGGGGTTGTCATTGCACCAGTAGGTGGTGCTGTATGCAAAACCTGCGCTTGTGCCCCCAGGTTTGGATAAAGGGGTAAAGGGACTGGGGGATTGGGGAGGGGTCTTCTGTTATAAAGAAATGGGTACAGGAAATGAAGACACATAAATGTTACTACACCCCACGGGCAGGAAAATACTCAACTCTTTTCATCAGTAATATTTCCTGGCAACGGGGATTGAGCTATTTCAGGTCAGGGCTTAAAATCCCCTTGGTTTTGAGTGATCTTTACAAGCCTCCCTCATTTAATATGGGTGGAAAGTTCTGCCAAGATATATGGCATAATTAGGCTGCAGGTATGCACGTTTCACTGAGTTCCCCTCCATTGTATTCCCATTCACGCTCTATGAAGGCACAAATTGATATTACCCATCGATGCTCTCATTGTTTAGCATGATGTAGCTCATATGTTGTGCATGTGTGTTTAATAACTTCCTGTTATATGGCACTAAATTTAGCATGACCAGCAGAACCTGCATCTCAGATTACGTAGGAAACTGTAGGGCTTATCTTATTGCAGGCAACATCTAGGAGAAAGTGATTTGCCAAAGCAACTCAAACCGGTTGCTTCAAGTGAGTCTTTCAATTCAGCTGTTGGTTAGTGGTTCATGTGGATAAAAGAAAGTGCGTAAAGCCATTGTCATAGTTTCACCATTCACTATGCAGCAGAAAAACCACAACAAATAGTAACCTCAAGTAAGCCCGGAGAAACTGCAGAATCATTCATTCCCGGTTTGGTGATGATGAGCAAACACAACAACACGTTAATTGCTGCGACCCCAGCAACCTACCAAAAGGAACATTGACATATTGTTTGTCCAGCGTGAGACACTGTTTAATTTACACTCACTAATGACTGGCCCTCATAATACAGGCTGAAGGACCTTGGCACTTATTCAATGTTCCTCTGGACTCTTCTAATGGATATGGTTTTATCTCATTGAATTCATATCCCTCTATGCATGCCTGCTAAATCAATTACAACACTCTGATAAACAAATCACCATTGGCTGCTAAAACCCCGCCCCAAACACAACAAAAACAAATTGCGGCTGAGTAAGTTGAGTTGTATATCTTTGAAATATGAAATGGGTGTGAATAGGTGAAAGAACTGTTGTGAAGAAAAACATATATTACCATCGCCATAGGGTCGACCTTGACCT
Organism: Salmo trutta; assembly: GCF_901001165.1. NCBI lineage: Eukaryota > Metazoa > Chordata > Actinopteri > Salmoniformes > Salmonidae > Salmo > Salmo trutta. Next base: position 27,569,136 of record NC_042972.1, read on the forward strand.
TCAAACTCAATTTGGCTATTAGGACTGCCCCTCCCCAGCACCGCGGGATGTAAAAGGCTGACGGTTTTGACCCCTGATCCCATTTCTTAACTAGGCCGAGGTGCCAAAATGACCTTTTGACCCAGGAAGCCTTTGCAGGTTGCCTGAGCAACCTCAGATTTAACAATGATTGACAGGTCCCTGCGCTTTCTGTTTAAAATGAGGCAGCAACACACTTCTCAGCAGAGAACAATGAGCGGGAACACAAGCCTCCATTCAGCTCAGTCTAGATCATTAACACTCTCGGCTGTCTGCTTCAAAACCAAACTATCGGCAGTCTACCAACTGGTGAATTCGGTGGAAAGTTGCTGTCAATTTTGAATGTACAGTACCTCATTGATAATATTTGGCTCCATTTAAATGTAAGCACTGGATTTAGGAAGGGGCCCTTCAATGCATTGAAATAAATATGTCAACAGAATAAATGCATTTTTTAAATATGCATGCCTCCTTTAAAAACAACGTGATGCCATTTATGGGCGGCAGGTAGCCTAGTGGTTAGAGTGCTGGACTAGTAACCAAAAGGTTGCAAGATCGAATACCCCGAGCTGACAAGGTAAAAATCTGTTGTTCTGCCCCTGAACAAGGCAGTTAACCCACTGTTCCTAGGCCACCATTGAAAATAGGAATTTGTTTTTAACTGACCTGCCTAGTTAAATAAAGATAAAATAAAAAATATGTTATCTGGTATGGTGTCGTTAAACAAGATTATCTGCTAATAAATCTTGACGGCATACATTTTCACCTAATTCATGATAGACAGAATGCATTACATTGAAATAGGCGTTGGGTACATGTCATTATTCTTGATGGGCAGTCTATACAAATGAGTCAGAATGCGAATGACAATATGTTGTACACAACCACAGCCAGTCACATAAGTGGTAGCCTACATCAGTGAAATACTCTGAATGAAGGCCAAGTACTAAGATATGAATAGTCAATGGATATCCAATGGTTTAAAAGCTTCTCTTTTCTTTCAAATGTTTTTTTTGCTTCTGAGACTGCAACAGTAACCATAACTTGTCATTTGGGTATTGTCCCTAAATTACTTTATAATACAGCTCAGCTCTACAGAGCCCATTAAAATCTCCACAAATGTTAGTTAATCTAGACTGGTAGTGGCTCCAAAACGGCTAATTATTTCAAACTGATGGCTCCATCATGAGTTTGCTCAGGGGATCTAGTAACCATTTTATGGTTAGTGCTGCTTAGCTGTTTTCCTGCCTCTTCTGTCTCCCATCTAACTCCCCCTCACTCCTCCTGCCTGTGATTTTGGTGGCAGCTGTGCAGAGATCTGTTTTGACCTGTGAACCCCACAGGCGGGATCTCCATGCTGCGTCAGACATTTACTGATGTAAACCAATGGCAGCTCTTGGATTTGGAGTGGAGAGCTTCTATCATTCGGTGATATAAGTCAGTTGCAAAATGTTAAATCGACCCTAGCCACTTCCCCCTAGGCACCGTGTATAACTGAAAGGATTGGATAGGTATAAAACAATGCGATAATATCTCCCGTGCTCCACCATGATATGTGATATCTTCATTATGACATCTGGCAAATCCACTCATTGGATTTAGAGGCTTCGTTTGACCAGTCCTCTTAGTTAGCTGTAACATTTACTACATTTTGTAGTCTCTCAAATGTTTCTTTGAAGCTGTTTTTTCAAAGGCATTACCTTTTTTTCATCTTAAAGTATGAAAGATATTGACAACATAGACAAAAGGTTTAACCTTTTTTTAACTAGGCAAGTCAGTTAAGAACAAATTCGTATTGACAATGACGGCCTGACCAAAAGGTAAAAGGCCTCCGGCGGGGACTGGGCCTGGGATTAAAATAAAAACTAATATAGGACATAACACACATCATGACAAGAGAGACACCACAACACTACATAAAGTGAGACCTAAGACAACAACATAGCATGGCAGCAACACATGACAACATGGCAGCAGCACAACATGGTAGCAGCACAAAACATGGTACAAACATTATTGGGCACAGACAACAGCACAAAGACAAAGGTAGAGACATCAAGCGAAGCAGCCACAACTGTCAGTAAGTGAACATGATTGAGTCTTTGAATGAAGAAATGGAGATAAAACTGTCCAGTTCGAGTGTTTTTTGCAGCTAGTTCCAGTCGCTAGCTGCAGCAAACTGAAAAGAGGAGTGACCCAGGGATGTGTGTACTTTGGGGACCTTTAGTGTTGTATGTGGAGGATGAGGGCTGCAGTGGAGGGTGAGGGCTGCAGTAGGTATCTCAGATAGGGGGAGTGAGGCCTAAGAGGCTTTTATAAATAAGCATCAACCAGTGGGTCTTGCGACGGTATAGAGTGCAGTGATGTGTCCTATCAGGAGCATTGGTGGCAAATCGAATGGCCAAATAGTAAAGAGCATCTAGCCGCTCGAGAGAACCCATACCTGCAGATCTATAAATGACGTATACGTAACCAAGCATGGGTAGGATAGTCATCTGAATCAGGGTTAGTTTGGCAGCTGGGGTTAAAGAGAAGCGATTACAATAGAGGAAACTAAGTCTAGATTTAAACTTAGCCTGCAGCTTTGATATGTGCTGAGAGAAGGACAGTGTACCGTCTAGTCATACTCCCAAGTACTTATATGAGGTGACTACCTCAAGCTCTAAACCCTCAGAGGTAGTAACCACACCGGTGGGGAGCGGGGCATTCTTCTTACCAAACCACATGACCTTTGTTTTGGAGGTGTTCAGAACAAGGTTAAGGGCAGAGAGCTTGTTGGACACAAAGAAAGCTTTGTTGTAGAGCGTTTAACACAAAATCCGGGGAGAGGCCAGGTGAGTATAAGACTATCATCTGCATATAAATGGATGAGAGAGCTTCCTACTGCCTGAGCTATGTTGTTGATGTAAATTGAGAAGAGCGTGGGGCCTGGGATCGAGCCTTGGTGTACTCCCTTGGTGACAGGCAGTGGCTGAGACAGCAGATATTCTGACTTTATACATTGCATTCTTTGAGAGAGGTAGTTAGCAAACCAGGCCAAAGACCCCTCAGAGACACCAATACTCCGTAGCCAGCCCACAAATATGGAATGGTCTTCCATATAAAAAGCTTTGGCCAAATCAATAAAAATAGAGCACAACATTGCTTAGAATCAAAAGCAATGGTGACATAATTTAGGAGCTTTAAGGTTTCAGTGACCTGAGCGGAAACCAGATTGCATACCAGAGAGAATACTATAGACATCAAGAAAGCCAGTCAGTTGATTATTGACAAAGGACGCACTGAGGCTGCCTTCCAAGCAATGGGAACCTCCCCAGAGAGGAGAGACAGGTTAAAAAGGTCAGAGATAGGCTTGGCGATGATAGGGGCAGCAAACTTAAAGAAGAAAGGATATAAACCATCTGACCCCAATGTTTTCTGGGGGTTAAGTTTTTAAGGAGCTCCTTTAGCACCTCAGAATAAGTGAATGCCTGCAGAGATAAGCTTTGTAGCGGGGCAGGGGAAAAAGAGGTAGTCGCATTAGAAGGGCTGGGAGATGAGGAAATGTTGGACGGGCAATGAGGCATGGCTGAGTCAAATAGGAATCCTGACTTAATGACGTGGCGATTAAAGAGCTCAGCCATGTGCTCCTTGTCAGTAACAACCACATCATCAACATTAAGGGACATGGGCAGCTGTGAGGAAGAGGGTTTATTCTCCAGGTCTTTAACTGTTTTCCAGAACTTCTTGGGGTTAGACCCACAGAGAAAGAGAACTGCTCCTTTAAGTAACTAACTTTGGCCTTCCGGGTAGCCTGAGTGCACTTATTTCTCATTTGCCTGAACGATAGCCAGTCAGCCTGAGTATGCATGTGCTGAGCCTTTCACCAAATAGAATTCTTGAGATGGAGTAACTCTGCCAAATCACAGTCGAACCAGGGGCTGAACCTGTTTTTAATTATCATTTTCTTTATGGGGGCGTGTTTGTTAACAATACCACTGAAAATAGAAAAAAAGAAGGTCCAAGCGTCTTCGACAGAGGGGATCAAGCTTCTATACCAATTTACAGAGGCCAGGTCATGAAGGAAGGCTTGCTCATTAAAGTTTTTTAACAAGCGTCTATGACAAATCAGGACAGGTCGTTTCACTGAGCAGCCATTACGAACACAGGCTGTAAAACAGTGATCACTAAGGTCATTACAGAAAACACCAGACTGATACCTATCAGGATTATTTGTGAGGATAACAAGGAGAGTAGCCTTTTCTGGGTGTTTGGAGTCATACCTTGTGGGATTGGTAATAATCAGAGAAACTTTTAGGGAGTCCCATTGCTTTAGGACTTGGTCAGGGGGTTTAAGCATGTCCCAGTTTAGGTCACCTAGCAGGACAAATTCAGACTTAGTGTAAGGGGCCAGGAGAGAATTTAGGGTACAGGCCAGTGCTGATGGTGGATGATAACACCCAGCCAACAAAGAGCTATTTGAAAGTTTAATGCTTAAAACCAGCAAATCAAATTGCTCAGACTTGACGGAGACAACCGAGCACTGAAGGTGTTCCTTGGTAAAGTTTGCCACTCCACCACCTTTGGATGATCGCTCTTGCCGAAAAAGGTTATAACCAGAAAGGTTAACATCAGTGTTCAAAACACTCTTCCTTAACCACGTCTCAGTAATGACCAACACATCTGGATTGGAGCTGTGAACCCACACTTTCAACTGATACATTTTAGGTAATAAGCTTCTAGTGTTAACGTGCAGGAAACTCAGGCTTTTACGAGAGCAGAAATCTGTGAAACAGATATCAGAGCACAAGTCAGAATTGGGGCCAAGGTGTATATGCACATTTGAAGATATCATCAGCAGTAATGCAATCAGGCCATGGCAGAGGACAAGGAGAGCACTGCAGTGTTTTTTAATGACATTTGAATGTGCATCAGATGGAAACAAGATAATATTGTACAGCAATTTCATCAGGTAACATGAATACAAAGCCAGCAGGAGGTGGTTAGAATAGGATGGGAGGCCAAGAGTCCGTGTAACAAATAGAGTCAGAGTCCCGAGGATGGGACCAAACAGTCTGTCCCACGGTTGGGTAAACAAGCACGTTCATAGTCAACAAGGCACACAGGAGTCATGAGGCAAATAGCATAAAACACAAGAAAAAAATATAAACCTTTATTAATGTAGAAACCCTGTCTGTGTTTCTCTATCCCACAGCGGAGCCCTTGGTGCAGGTGGACGGCAAGCCCAGCTGCTGCTTCTTTAAGTTCAGCCCCAAACTCATGTTCACCAAGGTGCTGAAAGCTCAGCTGTGGGTGTACCTTCGGCCGCTGCAGCAGACTTCCACCGTCTACCTGCAGATCCTCAGGCTGAAGCCTGTCACGGAGCAGGGCAGCCGCCACATCCGCATCCGCTCATTGAAGATCGAGCTCAATTCACGTGTGGGCCACTGGCAGAGTATCGACTTCAAGCACGTGCTGCAGAACTGGTTCAAGCAGCCGCACACCAACTGGGGGATCGACATCAATGCCTTCGACGAGAGCGGCAACGACCTGGCAGTGACCTCGCTGAGACCAGGGGAGGAAGGGCTGGTAAGGACCCTCAGACCTGTCGCAGCCTTACACACTGACACTTTGTCAATTAATCTATCCTCAATTCCTGGCATCCTCTCTCCACACCTCATATTCAAAATGCATTGGAGAAGTAGGTCCAAAGGGAGGTACCTTGGACCTTCTCCTCCAATACGGTTGAGAATTATGCAGGGAGATAGGATGCAAGGAATCAAGGAAAGACCACTTGAGATACAGTTGAAAGTTTACATACACCTTAGCCAAATACATTTGAACTCAGTTTTTCACAATTCCTGACATTTAATCCTAGTAAAAATTCCCTGTCTTAGGTCAGTTAGGATCACCACTTTATTTTAAGAATGTGAAATGTCAGAATAATAGTAGAGAGAAAGATTTATTTAATCTTATTTATTTCGTTACATTCCCAGTGGGTCAGAAGTTTACATACACTCAATTAGTATTTGGCAGCATTGCCTATAAATTGTTTAACTTGGGTCAAATGTTTCGGGTTGCCTTCCACAACCTTCCCACAATAAGTTAGGTGAATTCTGGCCCATTCCTCCTGACAGAGCTGGTGTAACTGAGTCAGGTTTGTAGGCCTTCTTGCTTGCACACGTTTTTTCAGTTCTGCCCACAACTTTTCTATGGGATTGAGGTCAGGGCTTTGTGATGGCCACTCCAATACCTTGACCTTGTTGTCCTTAAGCCATTTTGCCACAACTTTGGAAGTATGCTTGGGGTCATTGTCCATTTAGAAGACCCATTTGCGACCAAGCTTTAACTTCCTGACTGATGTCTTGAGATGTTGCTTCAATATATCCACATAATTTTCCTCCCTCATGATGCCATCTACAGTGGGGGAAAAAAGTATTTGATCCCCTGCTGATTTTGTACGTTTGCCCACTGACAAAGAAAGGATCAGTGTATAATTTTAATGGTAGGTTTATTTGAACAGTGAGAGACAGAATAACAACAAAAATATTCAGAAAAACGCATGTTAAAAATGTTATAAATTGATTAGCATTTTAATTAGGGAAATAAGTATTTGACCCCCTCTCAATCAGAAAGATTTCTGGCTCCCAGGTGTCTTTTATACAGGTAACGAGCTGAGATTAGGAGCACACTCTTAAAGGGAGTGCTCCTAACCGCAGCTTGTTACCTGTAAAAAAGACACCTGTCCACAGAAGCAATCAATCAGATTCCAAACTCTCCACCATGGCCAAGACCAAAGAGCTCTCCAAGGATGTCAGGGACAAGATTGTAGACCTACACAAGGCTGGAATGGGCTACAAGACCATCGCCAAGCAGCTTGGTGAGAAGGTGACAACAGTTGGTGGGATGATTCGCAAATGGAAGAAACACAAAAGAACTGTCAATCTCCCTCGGCCTGGGACTCCACGCAAGATCTCACCTCGTGGAGTTGCAATGATCATGAGATCGGTGAGGAATCAGCCCAGAACTACACGGGAGGATCTTGTCAATGATCAAGGCAGCTGGGACCATAGTCACCAAGAAAACAATTGGTAACACACTACGCTGTGAAGGACTGAAATCCTGCAGCGCCCGCAAGGTCCCCCTGCTCAAGAAAGCACATATACAGGCCCGACTGAAGTCTGCCAATGAACATCTGAATGACTCAGAGGACAACTGGTGAAAGTGTTGTGGTCAGATGAGACCGAAATGGAGCTCTTTGACATCAACTCATCTAACCGTGTTTGGAGGAGGAGGAATGCTGCCTATGACCCCAAGAACACCATCTCCACCGTCAAACATGGAGGTGGAAACATTATGCTTTGGGGGTGTTTTTCTGCTAAGGGAACAGGACAACTTCGCCGCATCAAAGGGACGATGGACGGGGCCATGTACCGTCAAATCTTGGGTGAAAACCTCCTTCCCTCAGTCAGGGCATTGAAAATGGGTCGTGGATGGGTATTCCAGCATGACAATGACCCCAAACACACGGCCAAGGCAACAAAGGAGTGGCTCAAGAAGAAGCACATTAAGGTCCTGGAGTGGCCTAGCCAGTCTCCAGACCTTAATCCCATAGAAAACCTGTGGAGGGAGCTGAAGGTTCGAGTTGCCAAACGTCAGCCTCGAAACCTTAATGACTTGGAGAAGATCTGCAAAGAGTCGTGGGACAAAATCCTTCCTGAGATGTGTGCAAACCTGGTGGCTAACTACAAGAAACATCTGACCTCTGATTGCCAACAAGGGTTTTGCAATCAAGTACTAAGTCATGTTTTGCAGAGGGTTCAAATACTTATTTCCCTCATTAAAATGCAAATCATTTTATAACATTTTTGACATGCGTTTTTCTGGATTTTTTTGTTGTTATCCTCTTACATCTAGACGTTCCGCTAGCGGAACACCTGCTCCAATATCCAATGATGGGCGTGGCGCGAAATACAAACTCCTCGAAAATCCGAAAACTTCCATTTTTCAAACATATGACTATTTTACAGCATTTTAAAGACAAGACTCTCGTTAATCTAACCACACTGTCCGATTTCAAAAAGGCTTTACAGCGAAAGCAAAACATTAGATTATGTCAGCAGAGTACCCAGCCAGAAATAATCAGACACCCATTTTTCAAGCTAGCATATAATGTCACAAAAAACAAAACCACAGCTAAATGCAGCACTAACCTTTGATCTTCATCAGATGACAACCCTAGGACATTATGTTATACAATGCATGCATGTTTTGTTCAATCAAGTTCATATTTATATCAAAAACCAGCTTTTTTACATTAGCATGTGACGTTCAGAACTAGCATACCCCCCGCAAACTTCCGGTGAATTTACTAAATTACTCACGATAAACGTTCACAAAAAACATAACAATTATTTTAAGAATTATAGATACAGAACTCCTCTATGCACTCGATATGTCCGATTTTAAAATAGCTTGTCGGTGAAAGCACATTTTGCAATATTCTCAGTAGATAGCCCGGCATCACAGGGCTAGCTATTTAGACACCCAGCAAGTTTAGCCTTCACCAAACTCCGATTTACTATTAGAAAAGTTTGATTACCTTTGGTGTTCTTCGTCAGAATGCACTCCCAGGACTTCTACTTCAATAACAAATGTTGGTTTGGTCCAAAATAATCCATAGTTATATCCAAACAGCGGCGTTTTGTTCGTGCGTTCAAGACACTATCCGAAGTGTAAATAAGGGTCACGAGCATGGCGCATTTCGTGACAAAAGATTTCTAAATATTCCATTACCGTACTTCGAAGCATGTCAACCGCTGTTTAAAATCAATTTTTATGCCACTTTTCTCGTAAAAAAGCGATAATATTCCGACCGGGAAAGCGTTTGTACGTACAAAGAGAGAGAAAATAAAAGCATGCTATCCCCTCGTGCACGAGCCTGAGTCTCATAGTACTGTTACTGGCCACTACCCAAACGCGCTAATGTTTTTCAGCCAGAACCTGCAAAGCCACGATTCTGCTTTTTGCCGCCTTCTGAGATCCCATGGGAGCCGTAGGAAGTGTCACAGCAGAGATCCCCTGTACTGGATAGAGATAATCAACAAGGGCAAGAAATGGTCAGACAGGGTACTTCCTGTACAGAATCTTCTCAGGTTTTGGCCTGCCAAATGAGTTCTGTTATACTCACAGACACCATTCAAACAGTTTTAGAAACTTTGGAGTGTTTTCTATCCAAAGCTAATAATTATATGCATATTCTAGTTTCTGGGCAGGAGTAATAATCAGATGAAATCGGTTACGTTTTTTATCTGGCCGTGAAAATACTGCCCCCTAGCCATAACAGGTTATTCTGTCTCTCACTGTTCAAATAAACCTACGATTAAAATTATAGACTGATCATTTGTTTGTAAGTGGGCAAATGTACAAAATCAGCAGGGGATCAAATACTTTTTTCCCCCACTGTATTTAGTGAAGTGCACCAGTCCCTCCTGCAGCAAAGCACCCCCACAACATGATGCTGCCACCCCCGTGCTTCACGGTTGGGATGGTGTTATCCGGCTTGCAAGCCTCCCCCTTTTTCCTCCAAACATAACGATGGTCATTATGGCCAAACAGTTCTATTTGTGTTTCATCAGACCAGAGGACATTTCTCCAAAAAGTACAATCTTTGTCCCCATGTGCAGTTGCAAACCGTAGTCTGGCTTTTTTATGGCGGTTTTGGAGCAGTGGCTTCTTCCTTGCTGAGCGGTATGTCAATTATAGGACTCGTTTTACAGTGGATCTAGATACATTTGTACCTGTTTCCTCCAGCATCTTCACAAGGTCCTTTGCTGTTGTTCAGGGATTGATTTGCACTTTTCGTACCAAAGTATGTTTATCTCTAGGAGACAGAACGCGTCTCCTTCCTGAGTGGTATGACGGCTGTGTGGTCCCATGGTGTTTATACTTGCGTACTATTGTTTGTACAGATGAACGTGATACCTTCAGGCGTTTGGAAATTGCTCCCAAGGATGAACAAGACTTGTGGAGGTCTACAATTTTTTTTCTGAGGACTTAGTTGATTTCTTTTGATTTTCCCATGATGTCAAGCAAAGAGGCACTGAGTTTGAAGGTAGGCCTTGAAATACATCCACAGGTACACCTCCAATTGACTCAAATGATGTCAATTAGCATATCAGAAGTTTCTAAAGCCATGACATCATTTTCTGGAATTTTCCAAGCTGTTTAAAGGCACAGTCAACATTGTATATGTAAACTTCTGACCCACTGGAATTGTGATACAGTGAAATAATCTGCCTGTAAACAATTGTTGGAAAAATGACTTGTGTCATGCACAAAGTAGATGTCCTAACCGATTTGACAAAACTATAGTTTGCTAACAAGAAATTTGTGGAGTGGTTTAAAAATGAGTTTTAATGACTCCAACCTAAGTGAGTGTATGTAAACTTCTGACTTCAACTGTAGTTGACGTTTGTATTTATTTGGGATCCCCATTAGCTGCTACTCTGCCTGGGGTCCAAAAACATTAAGGCACTTACATCACACATAAAACAAAAGATAACAGTACATCATATAACATTATTACACCACTGCATATCTACAATACAAAGTGTATAATACCACCATACAATATTTCAATGTACGTGTGTGCTAGCTTATGTATGCGTGTGTTTGTACGTGTGTGTCTCTTCACAATCCCCACTGTTCCATTTTTATCTTTTTTTACCTGATGTGGAATAGAGTTCCATGTAGTCAAGGCTCTATGTAGTACTGTGCGCCTCCCACCGTCTGTTCTGGACTTGGGGATTGTGAAGAGACATGTCTGGCATGTCTTGTGGGGTACGCATGGGTGTCTGAGCTGTGTGCTATTAGTTTAAACAAAAAGATCAGTGCATTCAGCTTGTCAACACTTCTTACAAAACAAGTAGTGATGAAGTCAATCTCTCCACTTTGAGCCATGAGAGATTGACATGCATGTCTTAATGTTAGCTCTCTGTTTACATTTAAGGGCCAGCCGTGCTACCCTGTTCTGTGCCAAGTGTAGGCCAATTCACCATCCCTCTTGGTGAACAGACATTTTAGCTACTGTTGTATTAACATGTTTTGACCATGACAGTTTACAATCCAGGGTTACTCCAAGCAGTTTAGTCACCTCAACTTGCTAAATTTCCACATGATTCATTACAAGATTTAGTTGAGGTTTAGGGAAATATTTTGTCCAAAATACAATGCTTTTAGATTGAAATATTTAGGACTAACTTATTCCTAGCCACCCATTCTGAAACTGCAGCTCTTTAAGTGTTGCAGTCATTTCAGTCGCTGTAGTAGCTGACGTGTATAGTGTTGAGTCAGCCGCATAGACACTGGCTTTCCTCAAAGCGAGTGGCATGTCATTAAAGATTGAAAAAAGGGGCCTAAACAGCTGCCCTGGGGAATTCCTTATTCAACCTGGATTATGTTGGAGGTTTCCGTTAAATAACACCCTCTGTGTTCTGTTAGACAGGTAACTCTTTATCCACAATATAGTGGATGGGTGTAAAGCCATAACATACATTTTTCCAGCAGCAGACTGATGTCAAAAGCCACACTGAAGTCTAAAAAGACAGCTCCCACAATCTTTTCATCATCAATTTCTCTCAGCCAATCAGTGTAAGTGCTGTGTTTGTTGAATGTCCTTCCCAAAAGTTTACGAAGGGTTGGTAACTGGTTGATTGGATGGCTATTTAAGCCAGTAAAGGGGCTTTACTATTCTTAGGTAGCATAATTACTTTGCTTCCATCCAGGCCTGAGGGCCCACTTTTTGTAGGCTTAAATTGAAGATGTGGCAGGTATGAGTTGCAATATCGTCCGCTATTATCCGCAGTAATTTTCCATCCAAGTTGTCAGACCCCGGTGGCTTGTCATTGTTGATAGACAATTTTGTTCACCTCTTCCATACAAAATTCAAAATTACGATGCTCGTCTTTCATAATATGGTCAGTTATACTTGGATGTATAGTGTGTGCGTTTGTTGCTGGCATGTCATGCCTAAGTTTGCAAATTTTTTTATAACTTTTAGCCCATTTCTCAATCGTGGTATCCAATTGATAGTCTTGTCTCATCGCTGCAACTCCCCTACAGACTTGGGAGAGGCGAAGGTCGAGAGCCATGCGTCCTCTGAAACACGACCCTGCGTTACTTTTGACACAAGCTGACACGGAAGCCAGCCGCACCAATGTGTCGGAGGATACACTATCCAACTGACGACAGAGTTCAGCTTGCAGGTGCCTGGCCCGCCACAAGGAGTTGCTAGAGTACGATGAGACATGGAAATCCCGGCCGGCCAAACCCTCCCCTAACCCGGACAATGCTGGACCAATTGTGCTCCACTTCATGGGTCTCCTGGAACCAAAGGCTGTAGTGACGCCTCAGCATTGATGCAGTGCCTTAGACCGCTGCCCTACTCGGGAGTGGAAGTTTGCTAATCTTGCCAATGAAATGGGTGGGGGGAAGCAGGCGCTGAGACACAAAATGCTGGTTGACTTGAACAAACAAGACAAATTGGCACAGACAGACAGAAAACACAGGTATAAATACAAAGGGGATAATGGGGAAGATGGGTGACACCTGGAGGGGGGTGGAGACAATCACAAAGACAGGTGAAACAGATCAAGATGTGACAATATTAGGCTCAGCCTTTGGAACTTTGATATGGCTACTATATTGTGATCACTACAGCCAATGGCTTTACATACTGCTTTAAAGCAAATTTCAGCAGCATTAGTAAAGATGTGATCCATACATGTTGAGGATTTCATTCCTGTGCAGTTTGTAACTACCCTTGTAGGTTGACTGATACTGGATACATTTTGAGGCCTTTTCTTGAGTGGGCAGCTTGATAAAATCCAGTAAATATTTAAAATCACCCAGAAAATGTACTTCTGTGGAAATCACATATTATCAAGCATTTCACACATATTATCCAGATACTAACTGTTAGCACTTGGTGGTCTATAGCAAGAATGGGCTTTAGGTGAGGCAGATGAACCTGTAGCCATATTACTTCAACAGTATTTAACATGAGATTCTCTCTAATCTTTACAGGAATGTGGTTCTGAATATAGACCGCGACACCGCACCCATTGGCATTTCTGTCTTGTCTGTAGATGTTAAAGCCATCTTCTGCACATCTACCATTCCAGTGTTTAATTGCTATATTGTAATTACTTCGCCACCATGGCCTATTTATTGCCTTAACTTACCTCATTTGCACTCACTGTATATAGACTTTTTGTTTTCTTTTGTTCTACTGTATTTTTGACTGTGTTTTGTTTATTCCATGTGTAACTCTGTTGTTGTATGTGTCGAATTGCTACGCTTTATCTTGGCCAGGTCGCAGTTGCAAATGAGAACTTGTTCTCAATTAGCCTACCTGTTTAAATAAAGGTGAAATAAAATAAAAATAATTGTTTTTTTATTGCTACCACTGTATCAAAGGTATTATCTAAGTGAGTTTCAGAAATATAATATTAATGTCATCTTTTACGAGCAAGTTATTGATTTCATGAAACTTGTTTCTTAGGCTACATCTGTTAACGTGGGCTATTTTTAGCACTTCTCTGGGATGCTTGTTTTAATTGCTTTACTGGGAAGCTTATCAGAAGTAGACATGACAATGTTATTTATATTCGAGCTGATAGTACAGGGTGAGCTGCACACAGTGGACTTCCTAGTAGGGCACGTCCGTGGTATTAGTAAAACTCTGGTTTATAGGCACATGATTACTGCATACAATAGCTGTAGGATCAACAGAGACATGCAGGGCAGTTAGAGGGACATAAATTAAGTTACTTACATTGTGTCTTCCAACACCCCTGGGACAATGTACATTAGCAGCAGCACTACAACAACTTAGCGACACAATGGTAGGGATCATCTGAGCTGGGCTTGGGTCATTTGTCTCAATGCAGCCTTGAAATGTGTGGACAGGAGCCAAGATGATTTGGATGGACTCCGTCATTCCTGTAGAGCATCTTCTGTTTCCAGAAACTGTCAAAGTTATCTATGAAAGTGATTCCAGCAGAGCTAGCGTAATCTTTTAGCCAAGTGTGTAATGCCAGTAGGCAGTAAATATTTCACACCCACGGCCCAACGATGGTACCGGACCTGAAATAATTGGCCGCTTTTTAAAAATCTTTCACTGCTAGAATCAGTTCTTTAAAATCAATTTTCAGCAGTTCCGAGCTACAACTCCTAATATCGTTTGACCCCACATAGACTACGACAGCATCAGCTCCCGCCATCTGTTGTAGAACGGTCGAAAGCAGCCTTGTAATATCCTGTACTCGTGCTCTAGGATAGCACAGGATTTTTGCCCCAGGAACCATGATGTTTCTTACCATAGAACTGCCAATGATGACAGCTGGTGCAATGGCTGAGGAGGTCCAGCCGTTGTTTCGCCTCAAGTGGTTTCAAAAACCCCTCGAGGACCGAAGGGCGGTGGGGCCAGATGGACCCGAGCCAGCTGTAGTATCCACCATGGATGATGAATTGGCCGGAGTCTTGGACAGTCTCACTGTCTGATGAGGGTGAAAGCTCTGAGGATCTGAACCCGATGTAGAAGCCACCGGAGAGGGAAACAGAAAAGAGGATGAAGGCGCAGGTAACCTCTGGATACGATCTCGAATTGGAAGCCCCCAGGGAAGAAGTTGCCGGAACCTCTGGATCCTGGGCGGCGAAGCTATTTCTGGTCTGTGTCCGGTCCGGGCTTAACATCTCCAAGGAGGCCCCCGTTGCCAGAGGACGCTGTTTTCGACTTCCACAGCAGGTGACATATTTCCATGGCTGATTGGTAGGATCGAGAACAGGAACATCCACCAAGTCATCAAGGAACATCCTACTAGCTCCATTCTCCAGGGAAGGGGGGGACCCCTTCGGGGAGGGATCCCTGCAGAGTACCTGCCAGTCGGCTGCAGAGATCTGACACGGTGGCGACACTTCCACCAGGCCAGAGCGGCGTCTGGCTACTGTGGTTGAAAAGAAAGAAATGTAGGCAGGTGTGGATTCCCCTGTAGCTTGTGTAGGTTCGCTACTTGTTTGCTGAGAGTAGCCACTTAGCCCCTGTAGTTCTCTGCAAGCAAACAGTTGCTACATTGTAAGTCAGGACAGTCCACATTGTCTCAGAATAAAGCAAAATAAACACATCCTGCAGCTTTTAAAATGTTTGTTAGTGTCCTTCATTTGAGGCTCCAGGCCTGCTAGGCTAGTTAAGCCTCCTGGGCCTACATGTCACTCGTTTTGACAGGGAATTCTCAACTTATCCGAGAGAGAACCACACGGCTATTAAAAAACGTCAGGCCAAGGTAAGCCTACACCAATCACACAATTAATTTGATTTGTTTTTACATTCACGATGTGAAAAATGAATGGTGGTGTAGAGTATTATAACTCAGGCTAGCAAAACACGTTTCATCAACAACATAGTGTGTTGATGGAGTAATTTGGTTTGTTAAAATTAGATTGACCCAGCCAATGGTTGTTTCTGACTATTAAAACAAACAACAAATTAACCTCTTTTCTTGGATAAAAAAGTATCCAAGACATGGTTTTGTCTACTCAAATATAGCTTAGCATTAGCATCGTTACGGGCAACACAAGCCAATGCCAGCAAACAAGTTATTTTACATGACAATTTAAAGTAACAGTTTACTTGAATGATGCAAAATCCAGCCTGCAAACTGTCTTTATAGAACTCACCACCTTCTATTCCTAAAAATTTTTTTTTTTAAATGATCTTGTTCGTGCAGCCATTCATATTGGCAAAATTAATGGGGAAAGAATAGAGTTTTGGAATAAATGCCGAAAAGGTCTGCGAATAACAGGTTTATGAAATCTTATAGGTTTTGTTCTATGAGATATCAGTCAGTTAACATGACCTTTATGTGTATGTTTATTTTATTACATAAAGCCTTCAAAAAGTGACATTAGCTGTTGAAGATTATCTCATAGAACAAAACGTATAAAAAAGCCCATATTTACCACGGACCTTATTTTCAGCATTTATTAAATAACCCTACAAAAATTACATTAATTTCCCCATAGGCTTTGTTCAACGAACCATGGCAGAGTTAGTGCCTACAAAAAGACACCATTACGATTGCTCTCTATAATACCAATCCTTTTATCAATGCAATTTTTTTTTTATCTGATGTGCATTATGCATCTGAAGTCAGCTTCACTATTCATAAACTGTCTGTACTGTCATATATATATATATATATATATATATATATACATATATATATATATATATATATATACACATACATACACATACATATATATACACATACATACAGTGGAGGAAAAAAGTATTTGATCCCCTGCTGATTTTGTACGTTTGCCCACTTAAAGAAATGATCGGTCTATAATTTTAATAGTAGGTTTATTTGAACAGTGAGAGACAGAATAACGGAAAAATCCAGAAAAACGCATGTCAAAAATGTTATAAAATGATTTGCATTTTAATGAGGGAAATAAGTATTTGACCCCTCTGCAAAACATGACTTAGTACTTGGTGGCAAAACCCTTGTTGGCAATCAGAGGTCAGACGTTTCTTGTAGTTGGCCACCAGGTTTGCACACATCTCAGGAGGGATTTTGTCCCACTCCTCTTTGCAGATCTTCTCCAAGTCATTAAGGTTTCGAGGCTGACGTTTGGCAACTCGAACCTTCAGCTCCCTCCACAGATTTTCTATGGGATTAAGGTCTGGAGACTGGCTAGGCCACTCCAGGACCTTAATGTGCTTCTTCTTGAGCCACTCCTTTGTTGCCTTGGCCGTGTGTTTTGGGTTGTTGTCATGCTGGAATACCCATCCACGACCCATTTTCAATGCCCTGGCTGAGGGAAGGAGGTTCTCACCCAAGATTTGACGGTACATGGCCCCGTCCATCGTCCCTTTGATGCGGTGAAGTTCTCCAGTCCCCTTAGCAGAAAAACACCCCCAAAGCATAATGTTTGACGGTGGAGATGGTGTACTTGGGGTCATAGGCAGCATTCCTCCTCCTCCAAACACGGTTAGTTGAGTTGATGCCAAAGAGCTCCATTTTGGTCTCATCTGACCACAACATTTTCACCAGTTGTCCTCTGAGTCATTCAGATGTTCATTGGCAAACTTCAGATGTGCATGTATATGTTTTCTTGAGCAGGGGGACCTTGCTGGCGCTGCAGGATTTCAGTCCTTCACAGCGTAGTGTGTTACCAATTGTTTTCTTGGTGACTATGGTCCCAGCTGCCTTGAGATCATTGACAAGATCCTCCCGTGTAGTTCTGGGCTGATTCCTCACCGTTCCCATGATCATTGCAACTCCACGAGGTGAGATCTTGCATGGAGCCCCAGGCCGAGGGATATTGACAGTTCTTTTGTGTTTCTTCCATTTGCGAATAATCACACCAAATGTTGTCACCTTTTCACCAAGCTGCTTGGCGATGGTCTTGTAGCCCATTCCAGCCTTGTGTAGGTCTACAATCTTGTCCCTGACATCCTTGGAGAGCTCTTTGGTCTTGGCCATGGTGGAGAGTTTGGAATCTGATTGATTGATTGCTTCTGTGGACAGGTGTCTTTTTTACAGGTAACAAGCTGCGGTTAGGAGCGCTCCCTTTAAGAGTGTGCTCCTAATCTCAGCTCGTTACCTGTATAAAAGACACCTGGGAGCCAGAAATCTTTCTGATTGAGAGGGGGTCAAATACTTATTTCCCTCATTAAAATGCAAATCAATTTATAACATTTCTGACATGCATTTTTCTGGATATTTTTGTTGTTATTCTGTCTCTCACTGTTCAAATAAACCTAACATTAAAATTATAGACTGATCCTTTCTTTGTCAGTGGGCAAACGTACAAAATCAGCAGGGGATCAAATACTTTTCCCCCCCACTGTGTATATATATACTCCATTTTACATATAAACTCCATTTTGATACCCATAATTTTGCAATGAGATATTCGATGACCAGGTGTCCACATACTTTTGGTCGTGTATGTGTGTGTGTGTGTATATATACATTTATACACACACATACACACACGACCAAAAGTATGTGGACACCTGGTCATCGAATATCTCATTGCAAAATTATGGGTATCAAAATGGAGTTTGCTGCTATAACAGGTTTCACTCTTCTGGGAAGGCTTTCCACTAGATGTTGGAACATTGCTGCGGGGACTTGCTTCCATTCAGCCACAAGAGCATTAGTGAGGTCGGGCACTGATGGTGGGCGATTAGGCCTGGCTTGCTGTCGGCGTTCCAATTCATCTCAAAGGTGTTTGATGGAGTTGAGGTCAGGGCTCTGTGCAGACCAGTCAAGTTCTTCCACACCGATCGACAAACCATTTCTGTATGGACCTCTGTGCACAGGGGCATTGTCATGCTGAAACAGGAAACAGCCTTCCCCAAACTGTTTCCACAAAGTTGGAAGCACAGAATCATCTAGAATGACATTTTATGCTGTAGCGTTAAGATTTCCCTTCACTGGAACTAAGTGGCCTAGCCCGAACCATGAAAAACAGCCCCAAACCATTATTCCTCTTCCACCAAACTTTACAGTTGGCACTATGCATTGGGCAGGTAGCATTCTCAGATTCTTGCGTTGGACTGCCAGATGGTGGAGCGTGATTCATCACTTCAGAGAACACGTTTCCACTGCTCCAGAGTCCATTGGACGCAAGCTTTTTTTCCATTGCTCCAGCCAACGCTTGGCATTGCGCATGGTGATCTTAGGCTTGTGTGCGACTGCTCCGCAATGGAAACCCATTTCATGAAGTTCCCGACGAGTTCTTGTGCTGACATTGCTTCCAGAGGCAGTTTGGAACTCGATAGTGAGTGTTGCAACCGAGGACAGACCATTTTTACACGCTACACGCTTCAGCAATCGGCGATCCCGTTCTGTGAGCTTGTGTGGCCTACCACTTCGCAGCTAAGCCGTTGTTGCTCCAAGACGTTTCCACTTCACAATAACAGCACTTACAGTTGACTGGGGCAGCTCTCGCAGGGCAGAAATCTGACAAACTGACTTGTTGGAAAGTAGTATGACGGTGCCATGTTGAAAGTTACTGAGCTCTTCAGTCTATGGAGATTGAATGGCTGTGTGCATGATTTTATACACCTGTCAGCAATGGGTGTGGCTGAAATAGCCGAATCCACTAATTTGAAGGGGTTTCCACACACACACACACACACACACACACACACACACACACACACACACACACACACACACACACACACACACACACACACACACACACACCCACACACGTATATATTGCCTTCGGAAAGTATTTAGACCCCGTGACATTTTCCACATGTTGTTACATTACAGCCTTATTCTAAAATGTATTAAATTATACCCCATAATGACAAAGCAAAAACAGGTTTAGAAATGTGTGCTAATTTATTACAAATAAAAAAATGAAATACATTTACATAACTATTCAGACCTTTTACTCAGTACTTTTTTGAAGCACCTTTGGCAGCAAATACAGCATAGAGTCTTCTTGAGTATGACACTACAATCTTGGCACACCTGTATGTGGGGAGTTTCTCCCATTCTTTTCTGCAGATCCTCTCAAGCGCTGTCAGGGATTTTCAGGTCTCTCCAGAGATGTTCGATCAGGTTCAAGTCCGGGCTCTGGCTGGGCCACTCAAGGATATTCAGAGTGTTTCCCATGCTTGTTCAATGAACCATTAACAATTAATGAACATGCACCAGTGGAATGGTCGTTAAGACAATAACAGCTTACAGACGGTAGGCAATTTAAGGTCACAGTTATGAAAACTTAGGACACTAAAGAGGCCTTTCTACTGACTCTGAAAAACACCAAAAGAAAGATGCCCAAGGTCCCTGCTCATCTGCGTGAACGTGCCTTAGGCATGCTGCAAGGAGGCATGAGAACTGCAGATGTGGCCAGGGCAATAAATTGCAATGTCCGTACTGTGAGATGCCTAAGACAGTTCTACAGGAAGACAGGACGGACGCTGATCGTCCTCGCAGTGGCAGACCACGTGTAACATCTGCACAGGATTGGTACATCCAAACATCACACCTGCGGGACAGGTACAGGATGGCAACAACAACTTCCCGAGTTACACCAGGAACACACAATCCCTCCATCAATGCTCAGACTGTCTGCTATAGGCTGAGAGAGGCTGGACTGAGGGCTTGTAGGCCTGTTGTAAGGCAGGTCCTCACCAGACATGACCGGCAACAACGTCGCCAATGGGCACAAACCCACCGTCGCTGGACCAGACAGGACTGGTAAAAAGTGTTCTTCACTGACAAGTCGTGGTTTTGTCTCACCAGGGGTGATGGTTGGATTCGCGTTTATTGTCGAAGGAATGCTTGTTACACCGAGGCCTGTACTCTGGAGCGGGACCAATTTGGAGGTTGAGGGTCCGTCATGGTCTGGGGCAGTGTGTCACAGCATCATCGGACTGAGTTTGTTGTCATTGCTGGCAATCTCAATGCTGTGCATTACAGGGAAGACATCCTCCTCCCTCATGTGGTACCCTTCCTGCAGGCTCATCCTGACATGACCCTCCAGCATGACAATGCCACCAGCCATACTGCTCGTTCTGTGCGTGATTTCCTCCAGGACAGGAATGTCAGTGTTCTGCCATGGCCAACGAAGAGCCCGGATCTCAATCCCATTGAGCACGTCTGGGACCTGTTGGATCGGAGGGTGAGGGCTAGGGCCATTCCCCCCATAAATGTCCGGGAACTTGCAGGTGCCTTGGTGGAAGAGTGGGGTAACACCTCACAGCAAGAACTGGCAAATCTGGTGCAGTCCATGAGGAGGAGATGCACTGCAGTACTTAATGCAGATACTGACTGTTACTTTTGATTTTGACCCCCCCCCCCCTTTGTTCAGGGACACATTATTCAATTGCTGTTAGCCACATGTCTGTGGAACTTGTTCGGTTTGTCTCAATTGTTGAATCTTATGTTCATACAAATATTTACACGTTAAGTTTGCTGAAAATAAACGCAGTTGACAGTGAGAGGACATTTCTTTTTTTGCTGAGTTTAGAAAGGTGCCTTTCCAAATCATGTCCAATCAATTGAATTTACCACAGGTGGACTCCAAGTTGTATAAACATCTCAAGGAGAATCAATGGAAACAGGATGCACCTGAGATCAATTTTGAGTCTTACAGCAAAGGGTCTGAATACTTATGTAAATAAGGTATTTAAAAAATATATATATAAATTAGAAAACATTTCTAAACCTGTTTTCACTTTGTCATTATGGTGTATTGTGTGTAGGTTGCTCAGGATTTTTATTCGTTGAATCTATTTTAGAATAAGGCTGTAATGTAACAAAATGTGGAAAAAGTCAAGGGGTCTGAATACTTTCCGAATGCACAGAACAAAAATATAAACACAACAATTTCATTGATTTTACTGTTACAGTTCATATGAGGAAATCAGTCAATTGAAATAAATTCATTAGCCGCTAATCTATGGATTTCACATGACTGGGAATACAGATTCGCATCTGTTGGTCACAGAAACCTTGAAATGAGGCTCACAATGGGCCTCAGGATCTCGTCACGGTACTTTTGAGTGTTCAAATTGCCATCGACAAAATGCAATTGAGTTCGTTGTCCGTAGCTTATGCCTGCCAATAACATAACCCCACCATGGGTCACTGTTCACAACGTTGACATCCGCAAACCGCTCGCCCACATGACACCATACACGTGGTCTGCAGTTGTGACGCCGGTTGGACATACTGCCAAATTGTCTAAAACGACGTTGGAGGTGGCTTATGGTAGAGAAATTAACATTAAATTCTCCGCCAATAGCTCTGGTGCACATTCCTGCAGTCAGCATGCCAATTGCATGCTCCTTCAAAACTTGAAACATCTGTGGCATTGTGACAAAACTGCACATTTTAGTGGCCTTTTATTGGCCCCAGCACAAGGTGCACCTGTGTAATGATCATGCTGTTTAGTCATCTTCTTGATATGCCACACCTGTCAGGTGGATGGATTATCTTGGCAAAGGAGAACTGCTCACTAACAGGGATGTAAACAAATTTGTGCACAAAAATTGAGAAATACACTTTTATTTCAGCTCATGAAACATGTTGTGTTTTTGTTCAATGTATATATTCTGGACTCTGACATTGCTCATTCTTTAATTTTGCTGGACCTGTGATTCCATCTTAAAAATATGCTTACATGACCAATACAATTTTATTTGATATGAGCTATCCAATCTCAAACCCAAATTACTACATACAGTATGTCAAGTTTATGCTAGTAATACAAACACATGAACTGTCTGTTACAGGCTTTGGTTTTTCCATGTATTTTTTAGAGGTTGAACATTAGCATGTTAGCACGTGGGGCGCACAGATTGGTGTCACCTCGTTAGTCAGTATGCGTTATACCTGTGTTGGTTTGTCCATATTGTTAGTCGGACGCTGTTTCACTTGTGCTGTCCCAGGTGATATTTAAGAGTGGCTGGCCCAGAGCTCCAGTTGGCTTGAGAGATGTGGAGGGTTAATAACACCATTAGTTGGAGCTCCCTATTTAATTTATTGAAAAACAATCCTTTATCTGATCTTCCCTGTGTTCGTTTTGCTTCCTGACTTTAAGTTTGGTGTGGGGTTTTATTTTGTTTGCATCTTCTTTGTGGGCGCTCATGGTGCGTGACTTACATCCCAGTTGTTGTTGCTCGTCACCTTCAGTGGACACCCCCATGAGTGTCTTTCTGAACCCCTCCTAAAACCACCTGTTTTGGTTGTTAGTGACTCTGTTAGCTCCCCTTTCAGTTTGAGTGACAATTTTTTATTTCCTTGCTGGGGAACGTAACAAAATGGGGGCTCGTCCAGGATATTGTTTCCCATGAGTATGGTAGTTGCTCTAATCACCTACTCTGAAGCTCTGCTGTGTCCAGATATTTAAGTGTCACTGACGGGTAACCCTGAAGGGTTATAAGATTGGTGGAATAATTTTGAAAGTTGCATAAACACACAAGATAATAAAAAAAGAGCCATGGACTTTAAGTTGGAAGCGTTGGTGGAAAGCTCTACATGGGAGATGCTAGATAAATGTACGAAGGCGAATCAGCTCGTCATTGCAAAGCGTTGACATAAAAGTTGCACATACATTTACGTCATTTAGCAGACGCTCTTATCCAGAGCGACTTACAAATTGGTGCATTCACCTTATGATATCCAGTGGAACAACCACTTTACAATAGCACATCTATATCTTTTTTGGGGGGGGTGGGTAGAAGGATTACTTTATCCTATCCCAGGTATTCCTTAAAGAGGTGGGGTTTCAGGTGTCTCCGGAAGGTGGTGATTGACTCCGCTGTCCTGGCGTCGTGAGGGAGCTTGTTCCACCATTGGGGTGCCAGAGCAGCGAACAGTTTTGACTGGGCTGAGCGGGAAATGTGCTTCCGCAGAGGTATGGAGGCGAGCAGGCCAGAGGTGGATGAACGCAGTGCCCTTCTTTGGGTGTAGGGACTGATCAGAGCCTGAAAGTACGGAGGTGCCGTTCCCCTCACAGCTCCGTAGGCAAGCACCATGGTTTGTAGCAGATGCGAGCTTCAACTGGAAGCCAGTGGAGTGTGCGGAGGAGCGGGGTGACGTGCGAGAACTTGGGAAGGTTGAACACCAGACGGGCTGCGGCGTTCTGGATGAGTTGTAAGGGTTTAATGGCACAGGCAGGGAGCCCCGCCGGCAGCGAGTTGCAGTAATCCAGACGGGAGATGACAAGTGCCTGGATTAGGACCTGCGCCGCTTCCTGTGTAAGGCAGGGTCGTACTCTACGAATGTTGTACAGCATGAACCTACAGGATCGGGTCACCGCCTTGATGTTAGCTGAGAACGACAGGGTGTTGTCCAGGGTCACGCCAAGGCTCTTAGCACTCTGGGAGGAGGACACAATGGAGTTGTCAACCGTGATGGCGAGATCATGGAAAGGGCAGTCCTTTCCCGGGAGGAAGAGCAGCTCCGTCTTGCCGAGGTTCAGCTTGAGGTGGTGATCTGTCATCCACACTGATATGTCTGCCAAACATGCAGAGATGCGATTCGCTACCTGGTTATCAGAAGGGGGAAAGGAGAAGATTAATTGTGTGTCGTCTGCGTAGCAATGATAGGAGAGACCATGTGAGGATATGACAGAGCCAAGTGACTTGGTGTATAGCGAGAATAGGAGAGGGCCTAGAACTGAGCCCTGGGGGACACCAGTGGTGAGAGCACGTGGTGCGGAGACGGATTCTCGCCACGCCACCTGGTAGGAGCGACCTGTCAGGTAGGACGCAATCCAAGAGTGAGCCGCGCCGGAGATGCCCAACTCGGAGAGGGTGGAGAGGAGGATCTGATGGTTCACAGTATCAAAGGCAGCAGATAGGTCTAGAAGGATGAGAGCAGAGGAAAGAGAGTTAGCTTTAGCAGTGCGGAGAGCCTCCGTGACACAGAGAAGAGCGGTCTCAGTTGAATGGCCAGTCTTGAAACCTGACTGATTTGGATCAAGAAGGTAATTCTGAGAGAGATAGCAAGAGAGCTGGCCAAGGACGGCACGCTCAAGAGTTTTGGAGAGAAAAGAAAGAAGGGATACTGGTCTGTAGTTGTTGACATCGGAGGGATCGAGTGTAGGTTTTTTGAGAAAGGGTGCAACTCTCACTCTCTTGAAGACGGAAGGGACGTAGCCAGCGGTCAAGGATGAGTTGATGAGCGAGGTGAGGTAGGGGAGAAGGTCTCTGGAAATGGTCTGGAGAAGAGAGGAGGGGATAGGGTCAAGCGGGCAGGTAGTTAGGCGGCCGGCCGTCACAAGTTGCAAGATTTCATCTGGAGAGAGAGGGGAGAAAGAGGTCAAAGCATAGGGTAGGGCAACGTGAGCAGGACCAGCGGTGTCGTTTGACTTAACAAACGAGGATCGAATGTCATCAACCTTCTTTTCAAAATGGTTGACGAAGTCATCCGCAGGGGGGGGGAGGGGGAGGAGGATTCAGGAGGGAGGAGAAGGTGGCAAAGAGCTTCCTAGGGTTAGAGGCAGATGCTTGGAATTTAGAGTGGTAGAACGTGGCTTTAGCAGCAGAAACAGAGGAAGAAAATGTAGAGAGGAGGGAGTGAAAAGATGCCAGGTCCGCAGGGAGGCTAGTTTTCCTCCATTTCCGCTCGGCTGCCCGGAGCCCTGTTCTGTGAGCTCGCAATGAGTCGTCAAGCCACGGAGCAGGAGGGGAGGACCGAGCGGGCCGGGAGGATAGGGGACATAGAGAGTCAAAGGATGCAGAAAGGGAGGAGAGGAGGGTTGAGGAAGCAGAATCAGGAGATTGGTTGGAGAAGGATTGAGCAGAGGGAAGAGATGATAGGATGGAAGAGGAGAGAGTAGCGGGAGAGAGAGAGCAAAGGTTGCAACGGCGCAATACCATCTGAGTAGGGGCAGAGTGAGAAGTGTTGGAGGAGAGCGAGAGGGAAAAGGATACAAGGTAGTGGTCGGAGACTTGGAGGGGAGTTGCAGTGAGATTAGTAGAAGAACAGCATCTAGTAAAGATGAGGTCAAGCGTATTGCCTGCCTTGTGAGTAGGGGGTGACGGTGAGAGGGTGAGGTCAAAAGAGGAGAGGAGTGGAAAGAAGGAGGCAGAGAGAAATGAGTCAAAGGTAGACGTAGGGAGGTTAAAGTCACCCAGAAATGTGAGGGGTGAGCCATCCTCAGGAAAGGAACTTATCAAGGCGTCAAGCTCATTGATGAACTCTCCAAGGGAACCTGGAGGGCGATAAATGATAAGGATGTTAAGCTTGAATGGGCTAGTGACTGTGACAGCATGGAATTCAAATGAGGAGATAGACAGATGGGTCAGGGGAGAAAGAGAGAATGTCCACTTGGGAGAGATGAGGATTCCAGTGCCACCACTCCACTGACCAGATGCTCTCGGGGTATGCGAGAACACGTCGTCAGACGAGGAGAGAGCAGTAGGAGTAGCAGTGTTTTCTGTGGTAATCCATGTTTCCGTCAGCGCCAAGAAGTCGAGGGACTGAAGGGTAGCATAGGCTGAGATGAACTCTGCCTTGTTGGCCGCAGACCGGCAGTTCCAGAGGCTGCCGGAGACCTGGAACTCCACGTGGGTCGTGCGCGCTGGGACCACCAGGTTAGAGTGGCAGCGGCCACGCGGTGTGAAGCGTTTGTGTGGCCTGTGCAGAGAGGAGAGAACAGGGATAGGCAGACACATGGTTGACAAGCTACAGGAGAGGCTACGCTAATGCAAAGGAGATTGGAATGAACACTCAATGACACTCAAATATAACTTTCCAACTTCCACTTTAGAAATTATAATTGATGTAAGCTACAGTGGTTCAATGTTCCCAGGAATAGGCTCAAACTTAGTTTATTCAGCTAGATAACTTGGTACAGTATTCTTCCAGCTTCTTCCAGTGCACCGTATCCTATGACGCCGTAGCTAACTAGCATGCTAGCATCCAATAACACACGGTTAGCACCAATACTTGGTTACAACAAACTACTAATGGATCATTCGTGTCCGTGTCTAGTACCTTTTATAACGCAGAAGTGATTAAACGTGCTGATTCAAAAGCAGTAATCAGCTTTGGTGGAGGAGGAAATCTGTCCGGAGAGGGAGGATGATGAAATATGTCCTAAAGATGGTAGAGTACACTCCATAGATGTGCACCGGTGAGAGGTAGAACTAAAAGCAAAATGGGAGCTTGAGCATAAGGAAAATGAAAGCGACTGTGAAGAGATTGGAGCAACAGAAATTAGAGTTTAAGCACAAGGAAAGGGAACAGGAATGTGAGCATGCCATTCGACTAAGAGAGAGATCTGGAAGCATTTCGAATCCAGGCAGGCTTGGTCGGAACAGCCAACTTGTACCGCCTTTCAATGAAAAGGAGATGGACGTATATTTTACTCTGTTTGAGCGGATTGCCACATCCCTAAAATGTCTGCGAGACATTTAGTCACTGCTCCTCCAAAGTGTTCTTGTGGGAAAAGAAAGTGTACGCTACTTTCTCTTGACCAGAGTTCAGATTTTGACACTGTTAAAACCTTGATGATTTAAAGACACTCATACTTCTCGAGCAGTTCAAGAATTGCCTTCACGAAAGGGTTGCTACCTACATTTGAGCACAAGGATCTCGCTCTTGAGAAAGCTGCAGTCCTTGCAGATGAGTTGTGTTGACACATAAAACTACCTTGATAAACAAAGCACCCAGTAGTTATACCTATGCAAAATCCAGAGAAGTCACCTCCTACCGCGAGGTTTCAATCTTTTTTTACAGTGCACAATGATCGGCAGAAAACTGTTTTTTCGTATCCGCCAGTTTTTCATTATTTCCATGAGAAAGGACACATTGCCCTAAATGAGTGAGGAAAAATACATTTTTTTAAATTTATTATGGATCTCCATTAGCTGCTGCCAAGGGGCTTTACTATTCTTAGGTAGCAGAATGACTTTTGCTTCCTTCCAGGGCACACACTTTCTAGTAGGCTTAAATTGAAGATATGGCAAGTAGAAGTTGCAATATCGTCCGCTATTATCCTCAGTAATTTTCCATCCAAGTTGTCAGACCCCGGTGACTTGCTGAAGTATCAGACAAAGACAAAACACCCTCCTAAATGGTCTGCCCCACTCCAGCCCATTAAGTCTCTGGATGGGACTGGTGTTTCTCCTTAACAAGATTTTGGATCAGATGTGAAACCGTTTGTTTCAGATGTGTTCTTGTCTCTGTAGAGTGGTTAAGCAGCCAGTGAAGATACTGTGACAATCCAGTCCTTCATTTTGGAGGGTGTTTTGCCTTTGTCTGATACTTCAGCAACTGGTTACAGTGTGTTAGGACAAGGCGTGGAGATTGGTTGCATGGAAGTTCCTTTCTATAATGTGGAACTCAAGTATGATCTTATTTCTGGTTCCGTTGTCGTTGGAGTGAGGTCTAGCCTACCGGTGAAGGGATCTCATTAATTTTGAGAAATAATTTGGCTGGAGGGAAGGTCGTGCCAAAACCTGTTGTTTGGAAGGAACACAGAGTAGAGGAACCTAATGGGTTATCAGAAAAGTACCCTAGCATGTTCCCAGCGTGTGCCATTACACGCGTTATGTCTAAGAAAGTTTCTGGGAGCAAGTTTAGTGTTGAGGAGGTTGTCAACGATCCCACCATGGTTGATCTCTCTGAGACGTTTATGGGTGATCCTGATTTCGGTAAAACCCCTGAGTTGACCTCTCCTTTGAAAACCCCCCTTTGAAAAACCCAAAGGTGAGTGAGTTTGTAGGACCGCTGAAGGAAGAGGGTCCCTACAGTTGACACGTCTAGGAAGCAGCTGATTGCTGAACAGAGAAACGCAGTTTCCCTCTCCTCTCTTTTTGCTGAGATACATCCAGAGGAGGAGTTTGATTAAGTTTGTGGGGGTTACTTTGACAGAGATGGTGTTCTAATGAGGAAATGGTGTTCTCGCACCACTTCTGGGCAAGACGATTGGCCCAGTGTACCTCAAATTGTCGTTCCAGTTACGCTTCGACAAGAGATACTGAGGTTGGCTCACAATGGTAGTATGGCAGGTCATCTTGGGGTCAAAAAGACGTATGACCGTATCTTGCGTAACTTCTTCTGGCCTGGTCTAAAACATGATGTTGTGTCTTACTGTAAATCCTGTCACGTTTACCAGCGGATGTGTAAACTGAACCAAACTGCACTGGTTGCACCTTTGTAGCCAATTCCTGCTTTTGACAAACCTTTCCACAGGGTTCTGGTGGTCTGTGTTGGTCCTTTGCCCAAAGCCAAGAGTGGTAACCAGTTTCTCTTAACCATCATGTGTGCTGCCAATCGTTTTCCTGAGGCCAATCCACTGAGGAAAATCACGAGGGGAAAGTTACAATGGATATTGCAGGAGTTTCCCCTTGAAATCAAACATGTCTGTGGTAAGGACAACTTCATTGCTAATTGTCTTTCGAGGGTGGGCAGTCATTACGTTTTGTGTTCAGCCAGTGTGTAGCCCTGGCTCACAATTTATTTTGACTGCACGCTTTGCCATTTTGGAGATTCATTTTGTTTTGGTTGGGCTTGCTCCAAGGGGATGAGAGTTATAGAAACGTATGTGATTTTACCTATGTTTCTCAACTTTAGAGTTTTAGGCAGTAAGGTTGTAAAAATAAAATTAAAATATATACAGTATATATAAAATAAGTGGCTGTTTTGTCTTGTATTTAATTGTCCAACAAAAAATATAACAGGCTTTCGTTTTTTCATTTATATTTCGAAGTTGGACATTAGCACGTGGGGCGCACCGATTGGTATCACCTTGTTATTCGGAAGTTGTTTCACCTGTGCTGTCCCAGGTGATATTTAAGAGTGGCTGGCCCAGGGCTCCAGTTGGCTTGAGAGATGCGGAGGGTTAACAGTTTTAGTTGGCTCTCCCTAGTTGATTTCTAGATAAATAATCCTTTACCTGATCTTCCCTGTTTCGTTTTGCTCCACCTTTTAGTTTGCTTCCTGTCTTAAGTTTGGTGTGGGTTTTTATTTAGTTTGCATCTTCTTGGGCAAAGGGGAAACTAACAAAGAGTCACTGACAACAACCAAAATGAAATAGGTGGAGTTTTAGAAAAGTTTCTGAAAGACACTCATGGTGGGTGTCTTAGATCCCAGTTGTTGTTGCTAGTCAACTTTCAGTGGACACCCCCGAGTGTCTTTCAGAAACCTTTCTAAAACCCCACCTATTACATTTTGGTTGTTGTCAGTGACTCTTTGTTAGTTCCCCCTTCAGTTTGAGTGACAATTTTTGGTTTCCTTGCTGTGGAACGTAACACTGTCATGAATGCATATGAAGTGTCATGTGTGTGACAGCACTATATAGGCCACATGATTGGCCCCATTAAGCATTACGAAATGGTATCCCACTGGTCATTTCATTTGGGTCAGTTCTAAACAGCACGGCCCAGGGGTTGACTCTGGCCTCTCGGCCAATGAATCCTTGCACAGCAGCAAGCTCTGTTTTCCTTCAGGAGAAGAAAGAAAAGATCAGAGATACAGAGGCCCGTGTACAAAAATAAAACAAAACACAAATCTAAAAACAAGGTTAACCCCCCAATCCTTTGCCCCCCAAAGAAAGCCCTAAGCTGACGTGGGTTGACCCTTCTGGCCTTTCAGCTTATTTCTTCTGTTGAAAGCGTCACAAAAAACTGTGCTCAAGTCCAGCTGGGTTTTCTGTGGAGAGATGAGGACTTTGTAAAATAAACATGCTTGTCACGTATACACCCTCTCCAACTCTTGAGGTCGTCAGGCTGCTCATTATTACGCACACGAGCCACCATCGTTACGCGCCTCATCAGACTCAATCACCTGCCTGATTACCTTCCTTATATATTGCACTCCCTTTGGTTCTTTCCCTAGGCGTTATTGTTTCTGTTCCGTTGTTTCATGTCTGTACGCTACTCGTGTTTCTTGTTTTGTTCCTTGTGTTATTTATTATAAAAGTCACTCCCTGAACTTGCTTCCCGGCTCCCAGCGTACACGTTACAGAATAATGCCTCACCAAAGGGGAGCATCAGGGAGTTTTTTTGTTTGTTTTCTGTGACTGTAGGTGACGTCGGATCCGGGTGCCGCAACCGGGGACGCCTCAGGTGGCTCGTCAGGCTTCCATGCCTCAGCTGGTTCATCAGATTTTCAAGACTCGGTTGCCCTGTCAAGCGTCTGTTGTCGTGTCTACTGAGGACGCCTCAGCTAGCTGGTCAGGCTCCCACGCCTTGGCTGGCGCAACAGGTTTCCCAAGACTCGGTTGGCTCGCCAGGTTCCCGCTCCTCACCAGGTCCCCGCGCCTCGGCCGGCCTCGCCAGGTCCATTCCTGGTCCCCGGGATCATCTCTCTGGTCGGCATCCTGCAGCTGGAGCCACGCATCAGGGAGGGGGTACAGTCACGTATACTCCCTCTCCGACGCTCAAGGTCGTCAGGCTGCTCATTATTACGCACACCTGTCACCATCATTATGTGCATCAGCGCCTCATCAGACTCACCTGGACTCAATCACCTGACTGAATAGAGGAAGATCATCATCCACGGCAAGATCCCTGGTATGGTGGTTGACAGGTGTGGCTGCTCTTAGACCCAACGGAAGTCATGCATACTCATGCACACCCAACTCTGCATTATTTCCACCCAGAACCCTGACTGAGACCTCCTCTGGCAGCAGACTTTATTCCCCCCTCTCACTCTACCACAAAACATCCCACTGGACCTCCATTCTCTTAGTTATTCATTTTAGTCCAACATGTAAAAAGGTAATATGAAATAGGAGTGAGGCTGAGTGGTAGATATATACGATTACGAAGGGGGTGTATCTGTGGAGCAGCTTAAGAAATTGATGGTAAACCTTCCCTACATATGTCACTCCCTTTTGGTTCTTTCCCTAGGATTTATTGTTTCTGTTCTGTTTCATGTCTGTACGCGTGTTTCTTGTTTTGTTCCCTGTTATTTATTATTAAAGTCACTCCCTGAACTTGCTTCCCGGCTCCCAGCGTACACGTTACAATGCTGGAGTAAAATAGTCACTGCTCTTGCAGTGCATAAGGGTCAAGGTTATGGTAACCTGCGGATCACCTCAGAGGTCATAGATCAAGCTAAGCGTATAGAATGTTGGCATTTCCATTGATGTTAAAAGGTCAGCTTTGCATCAACCGATACTACTCACATCTTCCTCGGTACTCCGTGTCTTTGAAACCAAAGTTAGTAAGGGGTATTTAGAGGAGTGCATCTTTTTTGTTTTCCTCCAGTGATGTTAATTGGTCCCAGTAACCCAAGATTTTTCTTAGAAGCGTTACTCGCCTCACTGTTTGAGTTCTCTTTTAATCACCTCCATTCTCCTCCTGTCGTCCCCCCCCCCCTGACTCCAGCAGCCGTTCCTGGACGTTAAGGTTCTCGAGACGACCAAACGTTCCCGACGTAACCTGGGACTGGACTGTGACGAGCACTCCACCGAGTCCCGCTGCTGCCGCTACCCGCTGACGGTGGACTTTGAGGCCTTCGGCTGGGACTGGATCATCGCTCCCAAGCGCTATAAGGCCAACTACTGCTCGGGTCAGTGTGAATACATGTTCATGCAGAAGTACCCACACACCCACCTGGTACAACACGCCAACCCCAGAGGCTCAGCAGGGCCCTGCTGTACCCCCACCAAGATGTCACCCATCAACATGCTCTATTTCAACGACAAGCAGCAGATCATCCATGGCAAGATCCCTGGTATGGTAGTAGACAGGTGTGGCTGCTCTTAGGCCCAATGGAAGTCATGCATACTCATGCACACCCAACTCTGCATTATTTCCACCCAGAACCCTGACTGAGACCTCCTCTGGCAGCAGACTTTATTCCCCCCTCTCACTCTGCCACAAAACATCCCACTGGACCTCCATTCTCTTAGTTATTCATTTTAGTCCAACATGTAAAAAGGTAATATAAAATGAAGATAGGAGTGAGGCTGAGTGGTAGAAATATATATATTGACGATTATGAAGGGGGTGTATCTGTGGAGCAGTTTAAGAAATTGATGGTAAATAAGACAACTATGTTTTCGTTAGTTTTGTGTTTTTTTTCTTTGAAAATGTTTATCAGGTTCTTTGAAAAGATGGTGTCTTTATTGAGATGTCTGGGATAGTGGATCCAGGCTGATGGAGGGAGACATTCCTAAGCAGTTACAGTATATTATAATTTTTCCACAACTTTCACTTTTAGCATCATTACAACAAAAAAATCCTTGTCTACTTTTAGACTAAAAGTTCATGAAATGAATACAAAATGTTGTTTAATAAAATAGTCATGTTCTAGAGATTGTGTTGAGATCCAAAAGCAAACTGTGTGCCGTCTGTAGATGTAACTTGCACCCCAGTGTGAAATTCTTGAGAATCCAAGAACCCTTTCACAGTTACTTTGATCTTATTTTACCTGTAATCTTGTAAAACATTAAAATAAGAAAATAGAGTTTTCACTACCTTAAAGTGAACAGGAAAGGGTTTCTATACTTTCTCCCTATGTTTTACTGCAGAAGCTCACATAACAGCTCAGATGACCTCAATATCAACCTGATATTAGATGAACTAAGACAAACATTATGTCAAAGTAACTCTTAATCTAGACCACACAAAGTTTTAAGAACACACAAAATAATTCAGGTTTTGGCTTGTTAGATCTTTGTATAGATCATATTTTATATGTAATAGACTAAATCCAAGAGCATTTTAAAATCAACAATATGGGAATCATGCAAGGGTGCCAGTTTACACTACTGTAATTGTCAGATTATTTTGTATGGAGTAAATTCAGAGTGAACGGGAACCCCACAAGTACCTTGACAAATGTGGTCCACATGAATATAGCCTACTTATATACTTTTGTCATTTTCACTCTGCACACTGCAATTACCATTCCCACTACTATCCAATACATTAATTTACACAAACAACCCCAATGAGTAGAGGACCAAATGTATTCTGGGAATGTTATGATGGTTGTGGCAAAGAAGACAACCTTGTGTTGGAAAGAAACTAAAATGCTTGATTGATATAGGCCTTTGTGCTACTAAGGGAAGAAGAGCTAGGTTGTGCATCATAAAAATAAGGAAAACACTGATACAGATGAGAATACAGCTGAAATGCCATTTCTAGTTTAGAGAACATATTATGATTGAATATCCCGGTGCCCCCATCCCCACCTGTAATATGCAGTAAATATTGGACGTGCTTGAAAGACTGTAGATAAGAAGCTTGAAGTCTGTCTTGTTTCCTGGATGTCAAAGTGAATATATCCCTTTGTTGTAAACGAAAGCACTACGCTGTTGGGAAAAGGAAGAGCCTTCTGACATAAATAATATATGTATATAATTAAAAGGGGTACAAAAAAATCCTTTCTGGGCACTACCTTACCAACAATAAATTTTGCACTATGGGACGTTCATAGCGTGAGGAGTCATGTTGTTGTTTGTGTTTGTATTTTACCTAATCAAGCACGAGCGTTTACAATTGAAAAAATAACTGTCCAAGCTTCTGGCAATACACCGTGTGGATAAACTAGTCAGCCTCTCACTTCTTTTGTTACCATCACGCTTTCCTGACTTCCTTTTTGTCTGAAGCGGAGGCCTGTCCATATTCTCACGCTCTTCTTACACCCAGAAACCTCGACTGACCAGCGGCCAAAGGCCTCATCGCCCTCCCGGGGTGATAAGTCATGTGTGTAACAAGTGTCTGGACCGATGAACATAGAACGCTTAAAACTGGAAATGCCCCTCCATCAACTTCAATCAATTTGTTATCAACTTTGACAGACTTTTGTCCTTTTGAATTTGAGCTACTTTTTGTGTTGACTGTCTAACACAGACACGTTTTGCCTTTGTGTGTTTTGAGTGAGAGTGCCCATATTAGAATGGGAAAAAGTATCCAGGGATCGTTAGCCAAAGTAGAGGATGACATGTTGTGTGCTGTAACTTTTGTAACTGCAGGAATATGCTAAACAATTTCAAAGGGAGAAAAAAATGTGTTATGGGCAGTGGTTGGAAACAATTCAACTGGTCAAGTGTATATTTATTCAGATCAAATCAATGAATTTCAAAGTATGTCTACCTCACTTTAGCATTGTGAAACCTTGCTTAAGAAATTGGACAGTTAGGTTTTGTTATGAGTTAATATGTACAAACATGTAACCAGAATAGTAAACCCAAAAACGTAGACTAAAGCCACAGGGTCACCTTGATCTCAGATCCAGATTGAGAAATTTACAGTGGAGTTCAAAAGAGTGACTGAAGCAAATAGCTAAAGGTAATTTGTGCTGACAAAAGAATAATAAATAGCTGTGCCCAGGACCATTGGTTAACTCTGGTTAATGCTGTGGATAAAGTTGCATCTTGACTTTGTGTATGTATACTGGTATGTACAGTGCCTTCAGAAAGTATTCACACCGCTTGACTTATACCACATTTCATTGTTAGAACCTGAATTCAAAATGTATAAAATATTTTCTCACCTATCTACACACAATACACCATAATGACAAAGTGAAAAAATGTTTTTAGACATGTTTGCGAAGTCTAATTACATAATATTTCACACCCCTGAGTCAATACATGTTAGAATCACCTTTGGCAGCGATTACAGCTGTGAGTGAGCGCTTCGCACACCTGGATTGCACAATATTTGCACATTCTTTTTTTAAATTCTTCAAGCTCTGACAAGTTTGTTGATTATTGCTTGACAACCATTTTCAAGTCCTGCCATAGATTTTCAAGCTGATTTAAGTCAAAACTAACTAGGCCACTCAAGAACATTCAATGTTGTCTTGGTAAGCTACTCCAGTGTATATTTGGCCTTGTGTTTAAGGTTATTGTCCTGCTGAAAGGTGAATTTGTCTCCCAGTGTCTATTGGAAAGAAGACTGAACCAGGTTTTCCTCTAGGATTTTACGTGCTTAGCTCTATTCCATTTATTTTTATCAACAAAAAAAACTCCCTAGTCTTTGCCGATTACAAGCATACCAATAACATGATGCAGCCCCCGCCATTGCTTGAAAATATGTTGTGTTTTGTTTTCAGCAAACATAACACTTTATTCAGGACAAAGTTAATTTCGTTGCCATATTTTTTTCAGTTTTACTTTAGTGCCTTATTGCAAACAGGATGCATGTTTCGGAATTTAAAAAAAATTCTGTACAGGCTTCCCTTCTTTTCACTCTGTCATTTAGGTTAGTGTTGTGGAGTAACTACAAAGTTGTTGATCATGGTGAAATCCCTGAGCGGTTTCCTTCCTCTCCGGCAACTGAGTTAGGAAGGATGCCTGTATCTTTGAAATGACTGGGTATATTGATACACCACCCAGTGTAATTAATAACTTCACCATGCTGAAATGGACATTCAATGTCTGCTTTTTTTTATTTTTACCCATCTACCAATAGGTGTCCTTCTTTGCAAGGCATTGGAAAACCTCCCTGGTCTTCATGGTTGAATCTGTGTTTGACATTTACTGTTCGACGGAGGTACTTTACAGATAATTGTATGTGTGGGGTACAGAAATTAGGTGGTTATTCAAAAACCATGTTAAACCCATGCAACTTGTGACTTTTTTACTCCTGAACTTATTTACGCTTGCCATAAAAGGGGTTGAATACTTATTGACTGAAGACATTTCAGCTTTTCATTTTGAATTAATTTGTACAAAAAACGGGTATTGCGTGTAGGCCAATGACACACTAAATTTTAATTTAATTTTAATCAATTTTAAATTCAGGCTGTAACAACAAAATGTGGAAAAAGTCAAGGGGGTTAATACTTTCTGAAGGCACTGTATGAGAAAGTGTTTTCATATATTTAAATATGAGAGGAAAAAAAATCTATGTAAATAAATACCCAAATGTTGACATTTTATGATGTTTTGGACAGGTTCTCCGCTTCTAATGTTTTTGCCCACTTTTATTTCTCTTTCATTTGTTCATGTTATGTAGATACAATTCAACCCAATGTTGTAGTTTAATGGTTTTGCATATGAATAACTGTTCCATTGTTATTTTGTTTTATTTTCTGTCTTATTTTGTACAATAAATCATTTATTTAGCTTACGAAATTCACAGCTGATTGGTCGTAATTTCTCCTTATCTCTGGCTACCACTACCCTAGCCCACTGCCACACCTTAATTGAAAAGCATTATCCAGCTCCTAACTCATCCACATGCCTGTAATGGCTCACATAAAATGAGCTTAGGAGGTCAGTGACTGCCTGGTGGTGCCCTGAATCTTGGGATGGGGGTGGGGTGGGGGGACAGGAAACAGATTAATTCTGAGTCTAATTGGTGGAAGAGAGAGAAGAGAGCAACCAGCCCGAAGAGAAAGGTTTAGTGTTGGGAGGCCATTGTTTAGATTTCGTATGGGATGCAGTATGACCCAATTAATATGTCACCTGATAGGAGGGCCTCTCATCAGCCTAATTTAGGGCAGCAATGAGGGACAAATAAGACTGAAGACGGAGCTCTTTACTGATGCAAATGCACAGACCACCCACCACAGAGAAGAGAACACGGACACCACCAATGACATAAACCTTACATGCTCAAACAGAAACCTTACCAAACAAACATTCACACACTCCTCTACCAAGAATCACACACACTGACATAATCACAAACTCCCACCTATGCACACATACATTGTAGCTAAATATTCAAGACTCATTTCTGGCCTATTGGACCACAGCTGCGGTTCATGACGTATTTTTTTTATATAAGCATGGCCTTATTTCTATTGCAGCATATTGGATGACTGTCATTCATATTCCATTCACTTAGCTAAATGTAACATCAATAGGTTTAGGTTACATGGTACTCGAATTTGCTCTATATAATACCCATCACGAGGTTGCTACAACCTAGCCTACAAATTAAAGTTAAAAATGTAGGTGCACAGGTTGAGATACAAATTGGAGTAATCAAGGTGAGACAGACATTCAATATCGCCTTTCACACTCTTGCCTGAATCTAGCCGATCTAGGGTCTAATCATTAGTCCAAACAGTTGCAACTAAAATTTGAGTTTCTATTGGACAAATTCGGGTACATCTCTCCCAGTTTCATTCTGTTTGCTTCCATTTAAGAAATGTTTTGCAACAGAATTGGTGGAATGAATAAACCCCTGATCACCCGCGCACACACAGTTCACTTTCATAGCAGGCACATACAGCATAATCACTTTGCTTGTTGTATAATTCCTTCTCGCACCTACGCGTTCTCCTCTCACCTTTTCCCTTCGCTTGTAGACTTCAGTGCACAAGACAACAGTGGTCTGTGACCAGTCGCAAAAACCTCTACCATGTTAACGTTATAGTCAACAAACTAGTAAACCCACAATCCAATCCATGTATACAATCACGAAGTACAGTGTACAGCAAGCAGTTTAGCAGTTACACCGGCAGGCCCGGTGCAAATAAATGTATAAAACCGAAAGCTTACTTTGACTTAAAAGAGTTGCCGTGTTGGATAGCCTTAGCCAGCTAGCTAACATAAACAGCATTAATCTCTGCTTGAGTCAGGTTGTGGAGTAGGCTAAATTAGCTGCTTTAGCTAAGGAGGTGAAAGGTAAATGAAGAAAAAAATATAAATTAAATATAGCTAGCTCTCGCTCTGCTGCTTCTCAAAACTGTTCCAACTGTTGTCTACTCACCACACTTTATGTACTGCAGTGCTAGCTACTAGCTGTAGCTTATGCTTTCAGTACTAGATTAATTCTCTGATCCTTTTATTATATGGACAAAATGTTAGTTCATACTGCAAGAGCTCTGATAGGTTGGAGGATGTCTTCCGGAAGTCATCATAATTCCTGTGTAAGTCTATGGAAGGTGGTGAGAACCAAGAGCCTCCAAGGTTTTGTATTGAAGTCAATGTGCCCAGAGGAGGATGGAAAACAGCTGTCCTCGCTACCCTAGAGGGTGCTGTTGAGGCTACTGTAGACCACTGCAAAACTGTTTTTAAATCAGTTATTTGGTGACGTGAATATTTAGAATAGTTTGATCTAAAAAAATAACTTAAATGTTTCACTTTTTTTCCTTCTAATATTCAACAAGTAGGATGGTTCTCCCCTTCCTCTGAGGAGCCTCCACTGATGGACCACTAAAAGCCACAGTTTTCTGTGATGTGTTCCATGAAAAACCATCAAACTAGCAGTGCCAGAATGGTGTGCAACGCCAGGGTTGTGGGTTCGATTCCCACGGGGGGCCAGTACAAAAAAAAGAAATGCATGAAATGAGAGGTATGCATTCACTACTGTAAGTCGCTCTGAATAAGAGCATCTGCTAATTCATTTGATGGAGAGCGCTCAATTTACATTTACATTTTAGTAATTTAGCAGACGCTCTTATTCAGAGCGACTTACAGTAGTGAATGCATACATCTCATTTCATGCATTTTTTTTTTTTACAGGCCCCCCGTGGGAATCGAACCCACAACCCTGGCGTTGCACACCATGCTGGCATTGCAAACACCATGCTCTACCAACTGAGCCACAGGGAATTCATGCATTTAAAGGACAATCAGATCACCTCAGGTAAGCTACAAGTAACAGGCACTGGTTAAAGTGGCAATTGTTCAGCCACTAACACGTTATGTCCAACTTGCACATCTACCCCTTATTATCATTAGTCATTTTCATTGGTACCACAAACATTACAGCTAAATTTGTTACTATACTTTACTGCATAAAATATTAAACCAATAATGGCTACAAAGGATATGATCGTGAACTACAGGAAAAGAAGGGCTGAGCACACCCCCATTCTCATCGACAGGGCTGTACTGGAGCAGGTTGAGAGATTCAAGTTCCTTGGTGTTCACATCCCCAATCATGGTCCAAACACAACAAGACAATTGTGAAGAGGGCACGACAACATCTATTCCCCCTCAGGAGACTGAAAAGATTTGGCATGGGTCCTCAGATCCTGAAAAAGTTCTACAGCTGCACCCTCGAGCATCCAGACAGGTTGCATCACCGCCTGGTATGGCAACAGCTCGGCCTCCGACCGCAAGGCACGACAGAAGGTAGTGTGTATGGCCCAGTACATCACTGGGGCTAAGCTCCCTGCCATCCAAGACAGTGTCAGAGGAAGGCCCTAAAAATTGCCAAAGACTCCAGTCACCCTAGTCATAGCGGTACCGGAGCACCATGTCTAGGTCCAAAAGGCTTCTTAACAACTTCTATCATGCATAGTCACTTTACCTCTACCTATATGTACAGTACCAGTCAAAAGTTTGGACACACCTACTCATTCAATGGTTCTTTTATTTATTTTTTACTATTTTCTATATTGTAGAATAATAGTGAAGACAAACAATGAAATAACACATATGGAATCATGTAGTAACCAAAAGAGTGTTAAACAAATCAAAATATATTTTATATTTGAGATTCTTCAAAGTAGCCACCCTTTTCCTTGATGACAGCTTTGCACACTCTTGGCATTCTCTCAACCAGCTTCATGAGCCAGTCATCTGGAATGCATTGTTAAAAGTTAATTTGTGGAATTTCTTTCCATGATGTGTTGGAGCCAATCAGTTTTGTTCTGACAAGGTAGGGGTGGTATACAGAAGATAGCCCTATTTGGTAAAATACCACGTCCATATTAAGGCAAGAACAACTCAAATAAGCAAAGAGAAACAACAGTCCATTACTTTAAGACATGAAGGTCAGTCAATGCGGAACATTTAAATAACTTTGAAAGTTTATTCAAGTGCAGTCGCAAAAACCATCAAGCGCTATGATGAAACTGGCTCTCATGAGGACCGCCACAGGAAAGGAAGACCCAGAGTTATCTCCGCTGCAGAGGATAAGTTCATTAGTTACCAGCCTCAGAAATTGCAGCCCAAACAAATGCTTCACAGTTCAAGTAACAGATACATCTCAACATTAACTGTTCAGAGACTGTGTGAATCAGGCCTTCATGGTCGAATTGCTGCAAAGAAACCACTACTAAAGGACACCAATAAGAAGAAGAGACTTGCTTGGGCCAAAAAACATGAGCAATGGACATTAGACTGGTGGAAATCTGTCATTTGGGCTGATGAGTCCAAATTTGAGATTTGTGGTTCCAACCGCAGAAGAGGTGAATGGATGATCTCTGCATGTGTGGTTCCCACCGTGAAGCATGGAGGAGGAGGTGTGATGGTGTGGGGGTGCTTTGCTGGTGACACTGTCAGGATTTATTAATTATTCAAGGCACACTTAACCAACATGGTTACGACAGCATTCTGCAGCGATACACCATCCTATCTGGTTTGCGCTTAGTATAATTTGTTTTTCAACAGGACAATGACCCAACACACCTCCAGGCTGCGTAAGGGCTATTTTACCAAGAAGCAGAGTGATGGAGTGCTGCATCAGATGACCTGGCCTCCACATTCACCCGCCCTCAACCCAATTGAGATGGTTTGCGATGAGTTGGACCGCAGAGTGAAGGAAAAGCAGCTAACTACTGCTCAGCATTTTCTTTAAATGTTTTACTTCAGTTCATTTCAGTAAATAATTTAACACGTATTTTTCTTAAACCAATAATGGCTACAAATAATGGCTCCTTCTGGTTAAGGGCTTGTAAGTATGCATTTCACTGTAAGGTCTACATCTGTTGTATTCAGTGCATTTTTATTTTATTTTATTTAACCTTTATTTAACTAGGCATGTGACATAAAATTTGAACTATAAAATACCTGTTCCACCCCCCACACATGCGGTGACCTGACCTGGCTTAAATGGTGCCTCTAGAGAAAAAAACCTTTCTCATCATCACTCAATGCCTAGGCTTCCTCCACTGTACTCACATCCTACCATATCCTTGTCTGTACATTATGCCTTGAATCTATTCTTCCGTGCCCAGAAATCTGCTCCTTTTACTCTCTGTTCCGAACGCACTAGACGACCAGCTCTTTTAGCTTTTAGCCGTAGTCTTATCCTACTCCTCCTCTGTTCCTCTGGTGATGTAGAGGTTAACCCCTGCAGCCCCCAGCATCACTCGCATTCCCCAGGCACTCTCATTTGTTGACTTCTGTAACCGTAAAAGCATTGGTTTCATGCATGTTAACATTAGAAGCCTCCTCCCTAAGTTTGTTTTATTCACTACTTTAGCACACTACGCCAACCCGGATGTCCTAGCTGTGTCTGAATCTTGGCTTAGGAAGGCCACCAAAAATCCTGAAATTTCCATCCCTAACTATAACATTTTCTGACAAAAATAGAACTGCCAAAAGGGGGCGGAGTTGCAATCTACTGCAGAGATAGCCTGCAGAGTTCTGTCATACTATCCAGGTCTGTGCCAAAACAATTTCAGCTTCTACTTTTAAAAATCCACCTTTCCAGAAACAAGTCTCTCACCGTTGCTGCTTGTTATAGATCCCCTTCAGCCCCCAGCTGTGCCATGGACACCATATGTGAATTGATCGACCCCCATCTATCTTCAGAGTTCGTACTGTTAGGTGACCTAAACTGGGACATGCTTAACACCCCGGCCATCCTACAATCTAAGCTAGATGCCCTTAATCTTACATAAATTATCAATGAACCTACCAGGTACAACCCTAAATCCGTAACCATGGGCACCTCTTAGATATCATCCTGACCAACTTGCCCTCTAAATACACCTCTGCTGTCTTCAACCAGGATCTCAGCGATCACTGCCTCATTGCCTGCGTGCGTAATGGGTCCGTGGTCAAACGACCACCCCTCATCACTGTCAAACGCTCCCTAAAACACTTCAGCGAGCAGGCCTTTCTAATCGACCTGGCCCGGGTATCATGGAAGGATATTGACCTCATCCTGCCAGTAGAGGATGCCTGGTTGCTCTTCAAAAGTGCTTTCCTCTCCATCTTAAATAAGCATGCCCCGTTCAAAAAATGTAGAACTAAGAACAGATATAGCCCTTGGTTCACCCCAGACCAGCACAAAAACATCCTGTGGCGTTCTGCATTAGCATCGAATAGCCCCCGCGATATGCAACTTTTCATGGAAGTCAGGAACCAATATACACAGTCAGTTAGGAAAGCTAAAGCTAGCTTTTTCAAACAGAAATTTGCTTCCTTTAGCACTAATTCCAAAAAGCTTTGGAACACTGTAAAGTCCATGGAGAATAAGAGCACCTCCTCCCAGCTGCCCACTGCACTAAGGATAGAAAACACTGTCACCACCGATAAATCTACGATAATCGATAATTTCAAGAAGCATTTTTCTACGGTTGGCCATGCTTTCCACCTGGCTACCCCTACCCTGGCCAACATCTCAGCACCCCCTGCAGCAACTTGCCCCCCCTTCACCAAAATCCAGACAGCTGATGTTCTGAAAGAGCTGCAAAATCTGGATCCCTATAAATCAGCTGGGCTACACAATCTGGACCCTCTCTTTCTACAATTATCCGCCGAAATTGTTGCAACCCCTATTACTAGCCAATTCAACTTTTCTTTCGTATCGTCTGAGATCCCCAAAGATTGGAAAGCTGCCGCGGTCATCCTCCTCTTCAAAGGGGGAGACACTCTAGACCCAAACTGTTATGGACCTATATCCATCCTGCCCTGCCTTTCTAAAATCTTCGAAAGCAAAGTGAATAAACAGATCACCGACCATTTCGAATCCCACCGTACCTTCTCCACTATGCAATCTGGTTTCCGAGCTGGTCATGGGTGCACCTCAGCCACGCTCAAGGTCCTAAACAATATCATAATCGCCATTGATAAAAGACAGTACTGTGCAGCCGTCTTCATCGACTTGGCCATGGCTTTCGACTCTGTCAATCACCGCATTCTTATCGGCAGACTCAATAGCCTTGGCTTCTCAAATGACTGCCTCGCCTGCTTCACCAACTACTTCTCAGACAGAGTTCAGTGTGTAAAATCGGAGGGTCTGTTGTCCGAACCTCTGGCACTCCCTATGGGGGTGCCACAGGGTTCAATTCTCGGGCCGACTCTTTTCTCTGTATATATGAATGATGTTGCTCTTGCTGCTGGTGATTCTCTGATCCACCTCTACTCAGACGACACCATTCTGTATACATCTGGCCCTTCTTTGGACACTGTGCTAACAAACCTCCAAACGACCTTCAATGCCATACAACAGTCCTGCTTCCGTGGCCTCCGACTGCTTTTAAATGCTAGTAAAACTAAGTGCATGCTCTTCAAAGACTGCTGCCCGCACCCTCCCGCCCGACTAGCATCACTACTCTGGACGGTTCTGACCTAGAATATGTGGACAACTACAAATACCTAGGTGTCTAGTTAGACTGTAAACTCTCCTTCCAGACTCACATTAAGCATCTCCAATCCAAAATTAAATCTATAAATCGGCTTCCTATTTCGCAACAAAGCCTCCTTCAATCATGGTGCCAAACATACCCTCGTAAAACTGACTATCCTACCGATTCTTGACTTCGGCGATGTCATTTACAAAATAGCCCCCAACACACTACTCAGAAAACGGGATGTTGTCTATCACAGTTTCATCTGTTTTGTCAACAAAGCTCCATACCCTACCCACCACTGCGACCTGTATGCTCTCGTTGGCTGGCCCTCACTACATATCCGTCGCCAAACCCACTGGCTCCAGGTCATCTATAAGTCTTTGCTAGGTAAAGCGCTGCCTTATCTCAGCTCACCATAGCAACACCCACCCGTAACACGCGCTCCAGCAGGTATATTGCACTGGTCATCCCCAAAGCCAACACTTCCTTTGGCCGCCTTTCCTTCCAGTTCTCTGCTGCCAATGACTGGAACGAATTGCAAAAATCTCTGAAGCTGGAGTCTTACATCTCCCTCTCTAACTTTAAGCATCAGCTGTCAGAGCAGCTTACCAATCACTGTGCCTGTATGCAGCCAATCTGTAAATAGCACACCCAACTACCTCATCCCCATATTATTACTTACCCTCTTGCTCTTTTGCACCCCAGTATCTCTACTTGAACATCATCATCAGCACATCTATCACTCCAGTATTAATGCTAAATTGTAATTATTTTGCCTCTATGGCCTTATTATTGCCTACCTCCCTACTCGTCT
Organism: Salmo trutta; assembly: GCF_901001165.1. Lineage (NCBI taxonomy): Eukaryota > Metazoa > Chordata > Actinopteri > Salmoniformes > Salmonidae > Salmo > Salmo trutta. The sequence continues at coordinate 27,613,677 of NC_042972.1, forward strand.
GCATTTGCACACACTGTATGTAGATTTTTCTATTTTTCTTTTCTATTGCGTTATTGACTGTACGTTTGTTTATGTATAACTCTGTGTTGTTGTTTTTGTCGCACTGCTTTGCTTTATCTTGGCCAGGTCACAGTTGTAAATGAGAACTTGTTCTTAACTGTCCTACCTGGTTAAATAAAAATGAAAGTAGATAAAAAGTAAATAAAAAAATGAAGTAGGAGTTAAATTTTAAATTATACAGTGAAATGTAATAAGAACATTTTGTCGGAAGTCTAATAAGTCCCAAAAACGTATTACATATTTATAAACAGTCAAATTATGAACTGTTTATACTGCAAGTAGTCTTTGGACAAGCAGTGACCAATCCATGCTTTGGTTTTGTTTACCTGGCTCCCGCCACCAAATGCCAACTAGCATTTCTGTCCAAAAAACAATGCCAAGTCAATATAGCATGTTTGAAATGCTATGTCTAAATCATCCCAAAGTGTCTGAAATTTGTGTAGCACAATTAAGTTGATTTGTGCATTTCTTGTTATGAAGTTAGCTTAAGTGTGCAACCAGGAATCTAAACTGCCAAACTATTGAAGAGGATATTTGATATAAAAATTCCCAACTGAACAGTACCTTAGTGCATCCACACTTGTTACAGCATGTCCATTGAGTGAGAAATGTCACAAACCAGGAGCAGTGGTACCCTACCACCTGGTTCGCAGGGGACTATTGCCAGGTTTAGCTAAGGTTGCTTAGCCATTATCCAATGGGGCTGGGTCACACCCAAATCCCTACCAGGGCACGTCAGCCGCTTCTCCCCCAGAGCAGAGAGTATACATTGTGCTACAACAGGACCATCCCTCCCCTGGTGGAGTTCCTAAGACATTTTCGCGAGAAGACCGATTTTTGGGATGTCTCCTTGGTCTGACAAACAGTGCTGTAGATCTGCCACATTCCACCGCAGACGCTGAAGGCCAACATAGGCAGATGTGGATTGAGACGCAGCCCAAACAAAAATTCTGATATCTCCAGTTTAAAACAGATGGATTTTGATAGGGATTTGTTTATTTTTGCGTCAAACGACTCTTAAGGATTAAGCCCTGATAGGAAAGTCTATCCAGAATCTACATTAACTTATTCCCCAACAGCTACAGTGGATATACAAAGTCTACACACCCCTGTTAAAATGCCAAGTTTTTGTGATGTAAAAGAATGAGACAAAGATAAATGTCAGAATTTTTTCTACTGTTAATGTGACCTAAAATGTGAACAATTCAATTGAAAAACAAACTGAAATCTTCGAGGGGGAAAAATAAAAACCTTACAATAACCTGGTTGCATAAGTGTGCACACCCTCTTATAACTGGGGATGTGGCTGTGTTCAGAATTAACCAATCACATTCAAACTCATGTTAAATAGAAGTCATTACACACCTGCCATCATTTAAAGTGACTCTGATTAATCACAAATAAAGTTCAGCTGTTCTAATAGGATTTTCCTGACATTTTCTTAGTTGCATCTCAGAGCAAAAGCCATGGTCCGCAGAGAGCTTCCAAAGCATCAGAGGGATCTCATTGTTGAAAGATATCAGTCAGGAGAAGGGTACAAAATAATTTCCAAAGCATTACATATACCATGGAACACAGTGAAGACAGTCATCATCAAGTGGAGAAAATATGGCACCACAGAGACATTACCAAGAACTGGACGTCCCTCCAAAATGTATGAAAAGACGAGAAGAAAACTGGTCAGGGAGGCTTCCAAGAGGCCTACAGCAACATTAAAGGAACTGCAGGAATTTCTGGCAAGTACTGGCTGTGTGCTACATGTGACAACAATCTCCCGTATTCTTCATATGAATGGGCTATGGGGTAGGGTGGCAAAACAGAAGCCTTTTCTTACAATGAAAAACATCCAAGCCCAGCTGAAGTTTGCAAACACAAACATCAAGTCCCCCAAAAGCACGTGGGAAAATGTGTTATGGTCTGATGAAACCAAGGTTGAACTTTTTGGCCATAATTCCAAAAGGTATGTTTGGCGCAAAAGCAACACTGCACATCACCCAAAGAACACCATACCCACAGTGAAGCATGGTGGTGGCAGCATCATGCTTTGGGGCTGTTTTTCTTCAGCTGGAACCGGGGCCTTAGTCAGGGTGGAGGGAATTATGAACAGTTCCAAATACCAGGCAATTTTGGCACAAAACCTTCAGGCATCCGTTAGAAAGCTGAAGATGAAGTTCACCTTTCAGCACGACAACGACCCAAAGCACACATCCAAATCCACGAAAGCATGGCTTCACCAGAAGAAGATTAACGTTTTGGAATGGCCCAGCCAGAGCCCAGACCTGAATCCAATTGAACATCTCTGGGGTGATCTGAAGAGGGCTGTGCACAGGAGATGTCCTCACAATCTGACAGATTTGGAGCGCTTTTGCAAAGAAGAGTGGGCAAATATTGCCACATCAAGATGTGCCATGCTAATAGACTCCTACCCAAAAAGACTGAGTGCTGTAATAAAATCAAAGGGTGCTTCAACAAAGTATTAGTTTAAGGGTGTGCACACACCCTTAAACCAGGTTATTGTGAGTTTTTAATTGTAAAATTTTCCCCCTCAAAGATTTCAGTTTGTTTTTCAATTGAATTGTTCACGTTATAGGTCACATTAAAGGTGGAAAAAGTTCTGACATGATTTATCTTTGTCTCATTATTTTACATCACAAAAACCTGGCATTTTAACAGGGGTGTGTAGACTTTTTAAATCCACTGTATAGGACAAGTTTACTCAAGGGTTATTAGGACACTTGTGGGAAATTGGAAAAGATCTTTAATTTCCAAACTTTTACATACTGTAAATATTTGTTCTTACTAAACAGCATAGGTTGGTATTTTACCACTGTAAAACAAGAGTTACAAGTTTAAAAAATACAATGACATTTTAAAAAAAGTAAGAAAAATTGTCAAATTGAATCAATTATTTCCAAATCGTTCTGCGCGTTTCCTCTTCTTTGCCTGAAATGGGGGAAAAAAACTGAACATGTAAGGAACATTCTACATAAATGTTGTCATGTGTGCCAAATGTATACAGAAGAGCATATACAAAATTAATTGTAAATTGTGACTCCACAGAATCGGGATTTATATTTGAAGTATATGCATGTGTAACAACAATAAATAGATCTTTCTTAAAATTGGTGAATTATTATATGAATGATGAGTGGTGGTGAGGAAACAAACATTACGTCAGAGTATCAAGTCAGTATGAAGACTACCAGGCCTGATACCTGCAACATTAGAACTGTAAGCATCATCCTTACATACACTACCGTTCAAAAGTCGGGGGTCAAAACAAATGTCCTTGTTTTTGAAAGGAAAGCATTTTTTGTCCATTAAAATAAAATAAAATTGATCAGAAACACAGTGTAGACATTGTTAATGTTGTAAATGACTATTGTAGCTGGAAACGGCACATTTTTTATGGAATATCTACATAGGTGTACAGAGGCCCATTATCAGCAACCATCACGCCTGTGTTCCAATGGCATGTTGTGTTAGCTAATCCAAGTGTATTATTTTAAAAGGCTAATTGATCATTAGAAAACCCTTTTGCAGTTATGTTAGCACAGCTGAAAACTGTTGTTCTGATTAAAGAAGCAATAAAACTGGCCTTTAGACTAATTGAGTATCTGGAGCATCAGCATTTTTAGGTTCGATTGCAGGCTCAAAATGGCTAGAAACAAATAACTTTCTTCTGAAACGCGTCAGTCTATTCTTGTTCTAAGAAATGAAGGCTATTCCATGCGAGAAATTGCCAAGAAACTGAAGATCTCGTACAATGCTGTGTTCTACTCCCTTCACAGAACAGCGCAAACGGTCTCTAACCAGAATAGAAAGAGTGGGAGGGCCCGGTGCACAACTGAGCAAGAGGACAAGTACATTAGAGTGTCTAGTTTGAGAAACAGACGCCTCACAAGTCCTCAACTGGCAGCTTCAACAGTGAAGAAGCGACTCCGGGATGCTGGTCTTATAGGCAGAGTTGCAAAGAAAAAGCAATTTCTCAGACTCGCCAATAAAAATAAAAGATTAAGATGGGCAAAAGAACACAGACACTGGACAGAGGAACACTGTCTAGAAGGCCAGCATCTGGGAGTTGCCTCTTCACTGTTGACGTTGAGACTGGTGTTTTGCGGGTACTATTTAATGAAGCTGCCTGTTGAGGACTTGTGAGGCGTCCGTTTCTCAAACTAGACACTAATGTACTTGTCCTCTTGCTCAGTTGTGCACTGGAGCCTCCCACTCTTTCTATTCTGGTTAGAGACAGTTTGCGCTGTTCTGTGAAGGGCGTAGTACACAGCTTTGTACGAGATCTTCAGTTTCTTGGCAATTTCTCGCATGGAATAGCCTTCATTTCTCAGAACAAGAATAGACTGACGAGTTTCAGAAGAAAGTTATTTGTTGCTAGCCATTTTGAGCCTGTAATCGAACCCACAAATGCTGATGCTCCAGATCCTCAACTAGTCTAAAGAAGGCCAGTTTTATTGCTTCTTTAATCAGAACAAGTTTTCAGCTGTGCTAGCATAATTGCAAAAGAGTTTTCTTATGATCAATTAGCCTTTTAAAATTATAAACTTGTATTAGCTAACACAACATGCCATTGGAACACAGGAGTGATGGTTGCTGATAATGTGCCTCTGTACACCTATGTAGATATTCCATTAAAAAAAACTGCCGTTTCCAGCTACAATAGTCATTACAACATAACTAAGTCATCATTTGATGACTTAGTTATGCATAATAATTCATAACCATATTACATGCTAGACAACATAACAGCAGACGTAAGCAAAAATACTGGATGACTATATAGGTCATCGACACGCTCAGATATTCTCTGGAATTCATGTGTATATTCAAGGAAACATCACAATCATTCCATTTTTATTTATTTTTTTAACTATCAAGGTAAACACTTTGAACTGTTAAGGTAGACTCTAGGCTTGTATACCCCTATGAACTATGGACATTTTCCAAGAATATGGATTTTGTTTCTGTGGAAAGAAAGCCATAATTTACGCTTGTAAATGACTCACAATACACTTACCCAACAGATTTTCACATCTATTGACTCAAAATCGGTTCACAATATCAATTAAATGTTTGAGTTTGATTCTCTTTGAAACACTGGCTAAATATTGAGGTATTGCCCAATTACAGTTCCTTCAGAACTAGGCAATTCTTCGTTCTTTCTGTTCTAGAACATTCTAATAGCGACTTACAAAACATTCTAATACCCCCCTCCCCAACACACAACAACGTGAACATTCCGTTCACTTATTTTGAATGTTTCTCACAGCAGTGTTTGATCACTTGAAAGTCAGTCCGACCAGCTCTCTTTTGGCAACAACAGGTCATAGCCCAGGAACATGAAAACAAAACCTTTTGTACCTCACTGTCTTCAGCCCCAACTGCAGCAGCAGCGGTGAGAATCCCAAACCTCTCCTTCCTCTTTTTCAGTTTCTCATCAACTTCAACCTGCAACACAACATCAGACAAGGATGAGGAGACTTCCAATGGTGTTTCGAAAAAGCAACAAACAAATGGCATTACATTGAATAAGGGTGGAGAAAAATACCCCCAAATTCTTGGTGTGAATTTCTAAGATTTAAAGGCTGAAAATCTGGTGGCCTGGTGAATAATTTTAAAAGGTTATGCGAGGACACAGCAAGCTTTCCTCACACACTGCGTTCTGGCAAGAGATTGCCAACTAGAACAAACTGACAGATTCCAGGTCATTGGTCAAACCTCCAAAAACACAACCCCCGAGGTCGGCTCCATCCCAATCTCCATCCCGGAAACCAAAGTGAGGAGCAGGAGGGGCTGAGTGGGATGCCTCATACAGCTGCAACAGTGATGGACCAGATTTAGGCTATATCCAGATATTTTCCATCCTTCTCCAAAAGTGTGCACTTGCACACTCACTATCATGGATTTATGAATTTGCATATATGGAATTAAGGAAGTTCATGATCTTTGTTCTGCAACAATACTACACAGCAAATTGGCCAGTGTTACCTTGTGTTGATTTTCAGTGAACATTTCTAGTGTTGATTCAGTTGTTAAATTAACACTGTGTAAAATAACCAGTATTAAACCAAAACCACACCAATCATATTTCCTCATGCTCTATTGCAGGTAGATTTTTTGAATTGTTTGTTTCAATATCTGTTTTTGCATGTACACGGTTTGATTAATTAATGGTATGTTACTCAAATACACACATTTTCTAAACTACAGTGCATTCGGAAAGTATTCAGACCCCTTGACTGTTTCCACATTTTGTTACATTACAGCCTTATTCTAAAATGTATTCAATATTTTTTCCCCCATCAATCTACACACAATACTCCATAATGACAAAGCGAAAACAGGTTTTTAGAAATGTTTGCACCTAAGTATTCAGACCCTTTGCTTTGAGATTCGAAATTGAGCTCAGGTGCATTTTGTTTCCACAACTTGATTGGAGTCCACCTGTGGTAAATTCAATTGATTGGACATGATTTGGAAAGACATACACTGTCAACTGTGGGACCAGGTGTATGTCAGAGCAAAAACCAAGCCATGATGAGGTCAAAGGAATTGTCCGTAGAGCTCCGAGACAGGATTGTGTCGAGGCACAGATCTGAGGAAGGGTACCAAAACATTTCTGCAGCATTGAAGGTCCCCAAGAACACAGTGGATTACATCATTTTTAAATGGAAGAAGTTTGGAACCACCATGACTCTTCCTAGAACTGGCCCCAGGCCAAACTGAGCAATCGGGGGAGAAGGGCCTTGCTCAGGGAGGTGACCAAGAACCCAATTGTCACTCTGACAGAGCTCTAGAGTGCCTCTGTGGAGATGGGAGAACCTTCCAGAAGGACAACCATCTCTGCTCCACCAATCAAGCCTTTATGGTAGTGGCCAGACAGAAGCCACTCCTCAGTAAAATGCACATGACAGCCCGCTTAGAGTTTGCCAAAGGCATACCCAAGAAGACTCAAGGCTGTAATTGCTGCCAAAGGTGCTTCAACAAAGTACTGAGTAAAGGGTCTGAATACTTATGTAAATGTGATGTTTAAAAAAAATGTATACATTTGCAAACATTTCTAAACACCGGTTTTTGCTTCGCTATTAGGGGGTATTGTGTATCGATTGATGAAAAAAAATCATATTTAATCAATTTTAGAATAAGCCTGTAACGTAACAAAATGAGGAAAAACTCAAGGGGTCTGAATACTTTTCGAATGCACTGTAGTTCAATCTCTTACTTGTACTTATTGCACCAGTTACTGAAATGGTTGTTCCAGTTTAGATGGTTTAGGTAGTCTCATATCTCAGTCTTCCCAACCTGGCAGTTATTCTGAATGCAGGTTGCAGGTGAATATAACTTCAAAATGTTGGATATCCCCACCCTGGCTGGATTCCAATAGGAATTACATATCACTTGCAAGCCATCATAATGTGACTTGCAGGCCTGAAAACCATGAGTTTAAGGCCTTCCTAAATACTTGTTGTATTGCATTAAATAATACAAAATGTATTAACATGTATAGGAAATATGCAAATAAGGCTTTACACTAATCTTAAAAGTGAAAAGTATAGACACTTGACCAGTGTTAAATTTACGCAATGGCGGCAGATCCGACTTTTCTCAAACCTTTTTTTCTTCTGCATATGTGTTTATTCTCTACTTTACGCACACTCTGCTCTAGCGAATGCTGCTCATTTAATAAAGTTGGATCAAAACTGAATCAATGTCTGTAAGATCATATAATGATAGTATTCTACATAACAGAATCGAATATAATGGCATAGTATTAGGTTACTGTAAGACAAAAACACCACTGCATTTGTCTCTCACATGGCCAAAACTCAACAGCATGCACCACTCAGCAAAGTACACAGGTAGGCTATGCCAGCCTTTCTCAAACTTTTTTTGTGCAAAGGACCAGCAAGGCATGGCCTTTTTTACCGCTTTGGTAAAAAATAATTGACAATTGCATGTTTATAAACACCAATTATATTGCATTTATTTTGACTTTCACTAAATGAATGAACTTTGTATATACTTGGCTGCCTTCATGGTTTGTCTGTCTGTCTTGTACTCATGGGAAGTGTCTCTCTCTGTGCTTTCTTCGGGGGCTGTCTGTATCTGTCCTTCTGTATGGGCTGTCTTCAGAGGCTGACAGTCTAAATGACAAAACAATTTAAAAAAATTTAATTATACACAATGTAACCACAATTCAATTTTTATAAACAAATAATCTTGCATTCTTTCAATATATACACTATTTAAAAAAATATAATAGTTAAACATGTTTGACTCACCTAATCAATTTGAGATGGGTGTGCCTGTCTCTTGGACACTTGTCAAACCTCGGAGGGAAGGAGGAGAGGGATACTCTCAAAGTGTTTAACAGCCAGTCTGCTGCGATATTTTAATTTTGTTGCAGCAAGAGAGGAAAAGCTGGTCTCACATAAGTATGTGGAATAAAAAGGGATTAACGTCTTCACTCCCATCTCGCTGAGTTGCTGAACAGCCAGAATGTGGAAATGCCTATCTCATTAAAATGAGTGTGTATGCCTTGGTCACAGGACAGCTCCAATAGTTTATCCTAAAGAACAGGTGACAAGCTGAGTCTCTTCAGTGTTGGTGAACGGACTACTCATCCATCGCTTCCCGAGCGGGGATAAGATTGTGAGGGGAAGTAATCCTCGAATTTGATCAGAGTTTGGCTCAGATGTGACCCCATCAATTTACGCATGTGATCAATGTCCACATCCCCCTTGTCAGCCAGAGTTGAGAATAGGGGGGGAACATATCGAAAATGCCTCCATCCACTTGGTCTCTCCTGATGCCCAGCTTTTTTTGGAAAGTGGCAACTAAACTCAGCAAAAAAAGAAACGTCCCTTTTTCAGGACCCAGTCTTTCAAAGATAATTCGTAAAAATCCAAATAACTTCACAGATCTTCATTGTAAAGGGTTTAAACACTGTTTCCCATGCTTGTTCAATGAAGCATAAACAATTAAATGAACATGCACCTGTGGAATGGTCGTTAAGACACTAACATCTTACAGACGGTAGGCAATTAAGATCACAGTTATGAAAACTTAGGACACTAGAGGCCATTCTACTGACTCTGAATAACACCAAAAGAAAGACACCCAGGGTCCCTGCTCATCTGCATGAACGTGCCTTAGGCATGCTGCAAGGTGGCATGAGGTGCAATCCATGAGGAGGAGATGAACTGCAGTACTTAATACAGCTGGTGGCCACACCAGATACTGACTGTTACTTTTGTTCATGGACACATTATTCCATTTCTGTTAGTCACATGTCTGTGGAACTTGTTCAGTTTATGTCTCAGATGTTGAATCTGAGACATACAAATATCTACATGTTAAGTTTGCTGAAAATAAACGCAGTTGACCGTGAAAGGACGTTTCTTTTTTTGCTAAGTTTATATACAAGAAGTTGGGCTGCATTTGAAATGTCTGTCTCATCTAATTGGATTGCAAAGCAATTTGATGAGTGTGCTCGGTCTAAAACCTGTGACTCAATATCATCTGCCATATCCTGGATTCTACACATGACATTGTCATTGAAAAGTGGTATTTCACTGATCTTTGTAGCAGCAATTGGGCCCAAAATCTCTCGGCAAGCATCCACGACTGAGGGAATGACCAACTTTTCAACTATAGCGAAGGAAGCCTGGCACTTGGAAATTTTATGAGAGAGTAAGTATGAAGCCTTCAGTAAACTCTCGTTGTCTGTGAAAATATTGTACAGCATTTTTGATTGGTTGGTCAGCTCACCTCGTTCGTTTAACCTTGAGATGTGGATGCTTTGTTTCTAAATGTCTGCACATTTGATGGCTTCATAGCATGTTGCGGAGGCAAGTCTGACATCACAGACTGGTGTTGGCAGGCAGCTGTTATTTGAAACAAATCCAAACTTGATGTAGCATGGAGCGTACTATCAAGTGAATGGATGATACTTTCTTGCCTCAGTGGACCTAAAAAATTTACCTTCTTTTACATTAAAATACTAATCTAGTTGCTTTTGTTTAGAGCAGGCCATGGTTAACTAAAAGGGAGAGCAAGAGCGTGCAGGCTGCACAGCAGGGTTAGCTTGTGTGTGTGTGTTTGGTGTGCTATACTTCGTCATGGCAACACAATTTGTTTACTGCAGCATGCATAGTTAAGTAGGCCTAGGGCAAGAATTTAGTCAAGACAAATATTCCAGGGACTGACAAGCATTCCTCCACGGACTGGCGCCGGTCCACGGACCAGGGTTTGAGAAGGGCTATGCTACATCTTGTTAACGTCATCTGCTCTGAAATTCACTCACTATACATCATTCAAAACAACACTGTAGACTAGTTCGAAACACTGTATAACTCAAGATCTAAATGCATGTCCCCATGAAACTGATTGAGATCAAATGGTTGATATGCAGATGCTGCATGGACGGTTCACCAGTAAAACTTGAATTATCATTCACAAATCGACAGTGAGAAATGTGAAAGGAGACCACAAAAATGTGTGTGTAAAGTAGAGGTAAAGAAACATGTGCAGAATGTGACCCGCATATAAAAGAAAGTCTGGAAAAAGTTGGAGCCACAGCCTTAAATTTAACACTGTCTGTTGATTTAACACTGGAGAATTTGCTGCGTAGCTTAAAAGACCAACAAAGAAGGTGAATAATTGCTTTTGAAGACGGATATGAAGGAGGTTGCACTACCACCAGAATTGTTGAAATAAGAAAATTAAGATGGTCAAAGTTCCATCATTTTCTGAAGTTTACATTTGTGGCCGATGGCCATAGGCTACATATACTGCTTTGCTTAATTCAACTGCATGTCATTGCAATTACAATTCTGTGCACTGTGGTTTCAAGTGAAGATTACAAGGCAAAGATTAGAAGCAGAAATATATAAAAGTAACATTTTGGTGCCGAAACCCAGACTAAAGAGTATGGCACCCAGATGCCAATTTTATCTCTACAGAGCCAAATATACTGACAATTTAAGTTGCCACTTGATTTACCATTCAAGTTATGTCCAAAAGAGTGGGATTACACATGCAATTCTCAAATCAGGATTGTGGATGTACAGCCACACACAATTATTCATAGATAGTTTATTTCATCTTTACCATAGATTGGAGAATAAAAAAATGAATCTTTGCTTGCACATTGACTTTTCCTTTCCAGTTACTTGACACAACATTCTCACAAAATACTACTAAAGAACACAATCATGGACTGAGAGGATGTGTTTGTCACAAAATATTGAGTAGAGGGAAGGGGTTGGTTTATGAAAAGGGTTGTGCATTTCTTTAAGGCCTGCAGTCAGTGAAAGGCTCTGTGGGGTCTCCATAGTTCACATGGCAAACTCTCAAAAACTGTGCGAGGGGGGTGTTGTCCTCCTGCCCCTGTCATGCCTTAAGCAGAGGCCAGTGTTGACACAGTGCTGGCCAATCTAATTTTGATTGTCAGGAGCAGGGAACGGCAATCCCCCCCTTCACCCCCTTGAGATCATCAAGTTCATTTCTCTGGCTGCAGTGTTATTTTTTTGTGCCCCCCCCAAGGCCTCTCTATCCTCCCTCTCTCTCTCTATTCACAAAGCCATTCTAGAACAGCTTGAATTAGTGACAGTTATTATTCAGACTAATGAGTAAAAACTCAGAGGCTACAACAGTTTAGCTAAATGCAAAGAAGTGGAGGGAAAAGGAAAGGAATCGGTCAGAGTCAAGATGACGGGTATAATACTTCATTCAACTCTTTTAGTATAAAGTAACTTTATCCACAAATAACAACCAAGCCCACAGAAACACTAAAATACCAGTTCAGACATCACTATTTATGATTAATAGAAACTGACAGAGTTGACGATCATCTCTGTAGTTCCCTTTGTGAGAGACAGGGATGACATCAAATTCTGAGTGAGATGAAATTTTGACATGTCAAGGAGCCTTCATTGTTTTCCCAGATCTGTATGGCCAGAGAGGACAGATGGCCCTCTATACAAAAGTGTGTGCGTACATTTGAGTGTGTGTGGTTCCATACACTTTGTGGGGGAAAAGGGTATTATCATTCCAGATTCAAATGCACATAGAGCTGAGTCTGGCCAAGCACTCTTCTCTTTAAAAATCCCATGTAAATGATGGTCCTTCAGATGAGTAGACAAATGCCTTGTCAACAGTGCCTTCAGAAATAATTCATACCCCTTGATTTATTCCACATTTTGGGTTACAGCCTGAATTCAAAATGGATTAAATAGATTTTTTTTCTCGCCCATCTACACACAATACCCCATAACGACAAAGTCAAAACATGTTTAGAAATGCAGAAATCACAAGTATTCACACCCCTTTGCTATGACACTCCAAATTGAGCTCAGGTGCATCCAATTTCCTTTGATCATCCTTGAGATGTCACTACAAATTGATTGGAGTCCACCTGTGGCCAATTCAATTGTTTGGACATGATTTAAAAAGAAACACTTGTCTATATAAAAGGTTCCACAGTTGACAATGCACGTCAGAGCAGAAATTATACCAAGGAATTGTCCATAGACCTCTAGGATAGAAATGTGATGAGGCATATATCTGGGAAAAGATATAAAACAATTTCTAGTGTTCAAAGTTTCCAAGAGCAAAGTGGTTTCCATCATTGGGAAATGGAAAACATGGAACAACCCAGACTCTCCCTAGAGCTGGCCAAAGCCGGGGATACAGTGCATTCGGAAAGTATTCAGACCCCTTGAATTTTTCCACATTGCGTTACATTACAGCCTTGTTAGAAAATTGATTAAATAGTTCCCCCCCCCCTCAATCTACACACAATACCCATAATGACAAAGCAAAAACAGGTTTAGAATTTTTTGCAAATGTATAAAAAGAAACAGAATTTACATTTACATAAGTTTTCAGACCCTTTACTCAGTACTTTGTTGAAGCACCTTTTGCAGTGATTACAGCCTTGAGTCTTTTTGGGTACAACTCTACAACTTCGGCACAACTGTATATGGGGAGTTTCTCCCATTCTTCTCTGCAGATCCTCTCAAGCTCTGTCAGGTTGGATGGGGAGCGTCGCTGCACAGCTATTTTCAGGTCTCTCCAGAGATGTTATATCGGGTTCAAGTCCGGGCTCAGGCTGGGCCACTCAAGATCATTGAGACTTGTCCCGAAAACACTCTTGCATTGTCTAGGCTGTGCGCTTAGGGTCATTGTCCTGTTGGAAGGTGAACCTGAGGTCCTGAGCGCAATGGAGCATGTTTTCATCAAAGATCTCTCTGTACTTTGTTCCGTTCATCTTTTTCTTGATCCTGACTAGTCTCCAATGTCCCTGCCACTGAAAAACATCCCCACAGCATGATGCTGCCACCACCATGCTCACCGTAGGGATGGTGCCAGGTTTCCTCCAGACGTGAAGCTTGGCATTCAGGCCAAAGAGTTCAATCTTGGTTTCATCAGACCAGAGAATATTGATTCTTATGGTCTTAGAGTCCTTTGGCAAACTCCAAGCGGGCTGTCGTGCCTTTTACTGAAGGGTGGCTTCCATCTGGCCACTCTACCATAAAAGGCCTGATGGGTAGAGTGCTGCAGAGATGGTTGTCCTCGTGGAAAGTTCTCCCATCTCCACCGAGGAACTCTGCAGAGTGACCATCAGGTTCTTGGTCACCTCACTGACCAAGGCCCTTCTCCACCGATTGCTCAGTTTTGCTGGGAGGCCAGCTCTAGCAACAGTCTTGGTGATTCCAAACTTCTTCCATTTAAGAATGATGAAGGCCACTGTGTTCTCGAGGACCGTCAATGCTGCAGAAATGTTTTGCTACCCTTCCCCAGATCTGTGCCTCGACCTAATCCCGTCTCAAAGCTCTATGGACAATTCCTTCAACCTCATACCTTGGTTTTTGCTCTGACATGCACTCAACTGTGGGGCCTTATATAGACAGGCGTGTTAATTTTCAAAATCATGTCCAAACAATTGAATTGGCAACCAGTGGACTCCAATCAAGTTGTAGTGACATCTCAAGGATGATCAAAGGAAATTGGATGCACTTTAGCTTAATTTAGAGTGTCATAGCAAAGGGGTGTGAATACTTATATAAATTAGATTTATGTATTTCATTTTCAAAAATGTGCAACCTTTTTCACATTGTCATTATGGGGTATTCAGGGTTCGTACAGACCGTGGCAAGTAAAATTCATGATCTTAAGTACTTTTTAAAGCACTAGTATTTACTTTCAAGGAGCATCAATTTGTAATAGTTCCTATTACACTATTGTTTCTAGTCGCCACCAGAAGGCAGTATACTGCCACATCCGCATGAAAAAACCTAACTTACTATTTATCACTACCTTACAAGTTCTACTCAATAATACGTGTTTCACTACTTATTTACTACATAAGAGTGGTAAGTCAGTACTGATGATGTTGACTTATTTTCTTATATGAACTGTAACTCAGTAAAATGTTTATTTTTGTTCGGTGTACTTGATATTTAAATTGTCTTTATATTTCACAAAATGTTAGGCCCGACATAATGACATGAAAGCACCTTAGTTGACTCTAAAATATTGTATTCTATACCCATTTGAAGATTAATAACTTGTTTATGTGTTTGATACGATTAAAGATTCTCTCAGGGGACTCTATTTAAATTTTAGGCGACCCAACATGGGTCCTGGACCCCAAGTTTGGGAACCACTGTACTAGTAACCTCTCTCCCTGCTTGCTTCAATGCTTCCTCTCTCTGTCTATCTCCTTTGCTTCCTTCATTGCAGCCTGACTCACCACTGTCTGTCTCACTACTCTCTGTAAAGAAGAGGTATTTTATTATGCCCATCTTTTGATTATAGCTAGCTTAATTTCAGTCAACTGCTCCTGCTTAGGTCAGGCTCAGTTCAATGTTAGCTATAACTAGCTGGCTAGAAGGATGAAAATAGCTACCTGGCTAATAGCCAGAGCCCTTGAGCTACCAAGCTAGCTAGACACCTGAAATATCAGCGACTATTTACCAGTTGTACACTGATTCTCTGAAAGTCAGGAGGTTTTTATTTTGCGGGGGGGGGGGGGGGGGGTCTGTTGTCAAGGGATGTTTACAAAATTCCCACTGTCAGCAGCGTCTCTCTGCCACTTTAGGTCTTGGCTGAGGTAGTTTGTTTCACCTCTCGGCCTATGTCGTGGGCAGATTTTCCCGTTGGACAGAGTGGCGAATGAATGCGCTGCTAACAAGGCAAATCCTGGGGAGCAGGTGAACATTGAACATACATTAATCACTCATGATTCCACTCGTTCGCTGAGGAAAACGCGATTAAAACTCAGATCAAGAAGCCTTCTGAGCGTTGATCAACACTGGGAACGCAATAAGTGGGTAAACAATAATTAACAAAATAAAAAAGGTGAGTAAACGGCGTTTACCCTCCACTACATCCCTGTTTGGGTCTGGCAAAACCCATTCATAAACATAAATATCCTGCCAGGCAGGATTAAATCTACATTTCCCCTGCATTTTAGCCATCAATGTGACGTTTGGTGGCGCCTAATCAGTCAGTTCTGTAGCTGCCTGGCTGAGTGCCCGTGTGGGTAAAATGAGCGAGCTCGCCTGGCAACCAAAGGAAATAAAACTCAGTAGTCTGCCTGGAAATTAATTTGCAAGACCAATAAATTGTTCTAATAAATAATTTCCTCATTTTCTTTTACCCTAAGTACTTTTCAAGAACCAACTTGAGCAAATGTCTGATTTAAGGTATTCCAGTACTTGAATTTCAGAGTGCCAAATTCAAGTACTTTAAGCACCTTGTGTGAACCCTGGGTATTGTGTTTGGATGGGAGAGAAAATAAATATATTTAATCCATTTTGAATTCGGGCTGTAACAACAAAATGTGGAATAAGCCAAGGGTTATGAATACCTTCTGAAGGCAATGTACGTGCAGATACATGCACCACATCATTGCCATTGCTCTGCTGTGTGCGTGCATCTTGCTAGCTGTCACTCAAATGGCAAGGGGCTGAAGCTCATTGGCTAGAACTCGAATTGCTAGGGGGCTGGCACACGTTGGGGAAAACTGTATTGGGACAGCTTCTAGAAAAACATTTGCTTTCAGACTAGGGATTTCATGGCTAATTGAGGCATGACAGTAATTCTGCTCATAGATTATGCATATGAACTACACATTGACACTTCTAGCCCAAAGCAGGAGGTTTAAAAAAATACTTAGTCTCAAGTTCAGACTTGTGATTTTATGCTCACTAATGATTTTAAGTTCAAAGAAAGATTTTGAAACGTGTATATGTCGTCAGAATTAGTCAAATATAGTTGCTTCTAGATAAGGGTAGATATGGTTTGTATGACTTAACTATCCACATTCAGGAGTATGAGGATAACTGTGAGAACTAAATAGTCCTAGGTAATTAGGTATGCTTTGAACAAGGTAACCATAAATGGAAAAGACGCATAGAACATTGCTATTTAGCTATCATTAGAAGGAAATGTTCTAACCTTCTGTATAAAAACAATATTGTTATCCTTTAATCAACGTAAGCTCAGTGTTGGGACAGTGACAATCGTTTTGTTTTTGCACTGTACTCCAGCACTTTGGATTGAAATGGATTTTAACATGATTACAGACCATTCTGAATAATAATGAGGGAGAAAGTTACAGAAATACACATCATACCCCCAAGACATGCTAACTTCTCACCATTACAATAACAGGGGAGGTTAGCATTTTGGGGTATGATTTTTGAGTGTACCTTTCTCACTCATAATTATTCACAATTCATTCAGGATTACCCGTAATCATGGTAGCGTCCACATTAATGTAGGTGTTTAGAAACATTGTATTCTTATTTACAACTTTTTACTACTTCAATACACAAGTGAATGTCCCAATAATTTGGTCCCCTAAAATGGGGGGACTATTTACAAAAAGTCCTCTAATTACCATCAAATTAAATCTGACAGTCTGCAATTTAACCTCCGTCATTTATAATTTAAAAAGGGCCAAAAAAAAGTTGCAAAAAATTGTCACTGTCCCAATACTCACTGTAGATTAGGCTGTATAATATACAGTATCTGTAAATCTAACAAATTTCATGGATATCTAAAGAAAAACTAAAACTATTCAATTTAGTTCAGTCTAATTAAGTGTGAGAAGCAATAACAGCTGAAAGTTTACCCAAAAAAAGCATGTTCCTATGTAAGATGGACTTCGCAGAGAAAATAGGAATGATACACCATTACCCACAAATCATTCAGGGGGAGGAGCTATAAAAAATGAAGACATACAAACGTGAAAATGTGCTCAGCCCTTTCCACCCCCATTCCTAAAACCGCCAAGGCCTCTCTACAAGCGCCGTCGCAAAGAACAGTTTTGACTTGACCTGAAAGCACAACTGCAGATTGTCAAAGCTAATCTTGACAGTACAGAGAACAAATCCTACCCCAAAGACCAAAGGTGAAAGCTCAATGATATTCTGACAGGGAGGGAGGGGGTCACTGAAAAACAGACCAGCACACATAAAAAACAATACTACAAAACATGACACATTATGGAAAACAGTTGTGAAACTAGCTACCTTATATATTAAAACATATACATATTTCAAATAAATAAAAAGGTAGGGACAGGGTGAAAATATAACAATGGGGCAGGGTGGCGTGGGAGGTGCGTGATTTGCAAGCTGTCAGCTGATTACCCTACCGATGAAGAGCAGTGGGCCCCATTCTCTGTCCAGTGCCTCATGTCCCTCCCATCGCCACCCCAACACTCCCATTACCCCATCGGAAGAGGTCTGTTGCGTTGTGGCCTCACTAAATCAACATTGTTCAAATGAGAGAACACTTGACCCCAAGCAGCCTCGGCCCCTCACGTGGGTGTCAGTGCCATAATGGGCGGCACATTTTGATTCGTGGGAAAGCCTGGGTCATGTCAGGCCAAAATTACCTCAATCAAAACGCCAGCATCGAGACATTTGTCAAACTCACCTCAGCCTCCCCCACCCAAACACGCCTCCCTCCAACACCACTCCAGTCACACATCCATCTTGGAAAATAACAAAGACAAATGCCGTGTCCAGCTAGGCTACCCCTCCGGCCTAAAACATAGGCGCACACTTAAACCTGCCACAAACCAGCTTGACCACTCCCCAAAAAGGCCCCATCTCTTATCAGGGGAGTGGATCTCTAAATCTGGGAGAAAACATTTGGCACCAGTTTTCTGATAGCACACCCCCTAACCTGTGCTCTGTGTCCCTCAGGTGTTAGGGGGCCTAGCCTCTGACCCACTGACCTATAACACTCCCGATGTGAGTAGGTCCACAGAGCAACGTCAAACAACACTTATCAGCCCCAGGAATGGTGCTAACATCAAGTAGTGTGGGACAGTCTGGCGGCTAAAGGCTGAGGCAATATTTGCTGCCAAGTTCTATAAAACTAAGGCCATGAAAGGTGTACTTGTTAGTCACCCATACGCAATCTCACTATATTCATATTTTTATAGAGTACTGAAATATTTTGAAAAATGTAAAACGGTGCAATCGTGTTATGTTTGACCTGGCAGATAATCTTACTAATATTCATTGTTTGCACATTTTCAACTACATAATAACCAACTAATCAATTTGGCATTCAACCATCTTGCTGCTCAACTATGAGCTTAGTGAGTGTACTCTGCAGTGACCACTAGGGAGCGAGCCATCATCAGCTTGGAGACCTGTACTAGCATTAGCATCAGTCCGTAAATTACTATTCACGACAACAGAGTGGCCCAGGGTTCTACACTAAACTTTTCAGTTGGTGGCACCAGCACGATTTGGTCGCACCAATTTAAAAAAAATAATTGCTAATGACCTGACCTGTGTCCCATAATGTGCCTGCATTCCATACAGAACCATGCTAATAATGACTAGCCATCTTTTAAATGAGCATGCCCTTGTGTTTGTACATTGATTTGGATAGATGTACTGTAACAGCAAAAAAGATATATTTATTGCAGATTTCAAAGTGACATGTTTTTTTACCTCCAGGGATACGCCAAATAAAAGTGATTCTCATTTAAAATAAATATTGTTTTTGAAAAAAAAAAATATATATCACATTTTCAAACAGTCCATTTATATTTTCCAACGGGGCACATTTGGGTGAGGTTTTTTTAACGCCTGAGTAGCCTCGTTTCACTGCCAAAAATAAAATTAAACCATCTAGTGTTCAGCGAAATAACAATGTCAAATACAGGTAGCCTAGTCAAATAATTAACATCCAATCACATTAACCGTTGCTCACTCGCGGGAATTCCACTAACGGTCCGTATGTAGCCATACGTAGCTGCTGCTCTTTCCATTTGCTCGAAAATTTATAAAATGGTTAAAAAAAGGCCCGCGTCCATAGACACATACCAGCTCTACTGGTAGTACTGCTACTACCAGCGATACTACACCTGCACCTGTCGGCGACACAAGTTGTTCTTGTTCCACGAGCACATCCAATGCTAGCATCAGTAATTCTACATTTGTTGTTAGCCCAGCTAACATGGACACTGACAGTTGTGAATCTGATGCAGCCGAAGAGCTACTGCCCCCTTACCCGGGAAAGCACTGAACAACAGACAGAGACGTTGGACCATCAAAGAGGCGCAAATATGATGAGAACTACATTGATTTGGGGTTCACTTATATTGGGAGTAGCGCCTTTCCTCGCCCACATTATGTTATATGTGCACAAGTACTATCTCACAACTCAATGAAACCTTCACTCTTGTGCAGACATTTAGAAACAAAACATGCCAATTTGAAAAATAGGCCACAGGAGCTTTTATTGCGAGAATTAAGACGTCTTTCAAGTAGTAAGACATGTATAAAAGCAACAGATACCATAAGAAGGGGCTAGAAGCGTCTTATATGGTGAGCTACCGAGTGGCTAGGACAGGCAAGCCCCATACTATTGTGGAGGACTTAATTCTTCCTGCTGCCGCGGATATGGCTGGGACAATGCTGGGGGAAAAGGCCAAAAAGACTATACAGACAATGTCTTCATCAAACAACACTGTTTCACGACACATCAGTGACATGGCAGGAGATGTTCTGAAACAATTACTGCTTCGCACACAAGCCAAATAATTCTATGCATTACAGCTGGATGAGTCAGACATGGCGGGCCTGGCACATGTCCGTTACGTTTATGGGGGGGTCAATTAAGGAAGATATCCTCTTCTGCAAACCAGGACAACAGGAGAGGATATTTTTAAAGTACTAGACAGCTTTGTGACATCAAATGGACTTTGGTGGTCAAGATGTGTTGGTATCTGTACTGATGGCACAAAAGCCATGACAGGGAGACATAGTGGAGTGGTAACACGCGTGCAGGCAGTTGCTCCTAATGCCACTCGGGTACACTGCAGCATCCACCGAGAGGCTCTTGCTGCCAAGGGAATGCCTGACAGCTTGAAAGACGTTTTGGACACTACAGTGAAAATTGTTAACTTTGTTAAAGCAAGGCCCCTGAACTATCGTGTATTTTCTGCACTATGCAATGATATGGGCAGCGACCATGTAACGCTTTTACAACATACAGAAGTGCGCTGGTTATCAAGGGGCAAAGTATTGACACGTTTTTTTTTAATTGAGAGATGAGCTTAAAGTTTTCTTTACTGACCATAAGTTTCACTTGTCTGACCGCTTGCATGATGACGAGTTTCTCACACGACTGGCCTATCTGGGTGATGTTTTTTCTTGCCTGAATGATCTGAATCTAGGATTACAAGGACTCTCCGTAACTACATTCAATGTGCAGGATAAAATTGAGGCTATGATTAAGAAGTTGGAGCTCTTCTCTGTCTGCATTAACAAGGACAACACACAGGTCTTTACATTATTGTATGATTTTCTGTGAGCAAATGAAGAAGTTTACGGACAATGTCATATGTGATATAGCGAAGCACCTGAGTGAGTTGGGTGCACAATTACGCAGGTACTTTCCCGAAACGGATGACACAAACAACTGGATTCGTTATCCCTTTCATGCCCTGCCTCCAGTCCACTTACCGGTATCTGAACAACAGAGCCTCATTGAAATTGCAACAAGTGGTTCTGTGAAAATGTAATTTAAATCAGAAGCCACCGCCAGATTTCTGGATTGGGCTGCGCTCAAAGTATCCTGCCAAGGCAAATCGCGCTGTTAAGACACTGATGCCCTTTGCAACCACGTACCTATGTGAGAGAGTAGATTCTCGGCCCTCACTAGCATGAAAACTAAATACAGGCACAGACTGTGTGTGGAAAATGATTTAGGACAGACTATCTCCAATACAACCCAACATTGCAGAGTTATGTGCATCCTTTCAAGCACACCATTCTCATTAACCTGTGGTGAGTTATTTGTTCATTGAAAATTGTGAATAAGGTTTTATATATATATATATATATATAACTATAACATGGTTAAATAAAGAGCAAAATTATTTATTATTATTTGTGCCCTGGTCCTATAAGAGCTCTTTGTCACTTCCCACGAGCTGGGTTGTTACAAAAATTCACTCATTCTTGAGTAATAAATGTATCGTATAGTGTGTGTGTGGAAAAAAACTACATTTGAGAGTGCGCTGATCCTGGTGCTAGAGGGGGTACGCAGCTGGAGGTTGAATGTTTGAAGGGGAACAGGACTATAAAACGTTTGGGAACCACTGCTCTAGAGGGTAGAATTTGAAAAATGATACCAAAACAATACCACAAAATAAAAAGCAGTGAGTAGGACTGTGATTTCCTGCAGTTATGTTTTCACTGTCAAAATAATATCAAACTTTCCTTTTTTTAAATATATAAAAACAACCAAATTTGATGTTCTAAGTCCACAGCAGTGCTTAAGCAACATCAGGGGACCATTTCCTAGGCCTGGAAAAATTTGAAATGTATATTTTGGGATGCAAAATGCTGAGGGCCCAAAAAGATTACTTTTTTTTTTACACTGAAACACGCAAAAAAAATCCCTGCCAGGGGGAAATGCAGGTTAACTAATTAAACAACAAAAGAACATAATCTACATGATCAGGCTGTGTGTGTAAAATAAGTGGTTAATGTGAACCTAACTCACAGATAAAAATGTAAAGAAAACAATCCAATGTTATTTGTTGCCTAGACTTTACTGCAAATGACACGCAAGTCTTGAAAGAAAAAAATACACTGATATTGCAGTTAGCCATGATAGCCTTTATAATAGAACGCTTGTGACCACACATAAATATTGTACTTGGGTGAAAAAACATCTTAAAGTAGAAATAAAATGAAACAGGCATTCTATTTTTGCTTTATTATAGTGGTCACTATAGTAGACGTCGATCAAAAGCACAATTCTACATGTGTGCAAAAATAACGTTCACCGAGTAAAATAAATGTAAAAATCCCCCCTCACTCACGTGTTACTCTCAAATTCAACAACAAAAACAATATATTTGGCCTACACTGCACATTATTATAGCATGATACCCTTTGTTGGCATAATTGAGCTGTTTTAGGCAGAGTACACCTGGCATACCCCTTTCTTTCCCCCTTAATTGAAAACGAGGGAAAGTGTGTGGTGTTCCTTTCAACTCTATAGTGGGTTCCAGCTTAAACCAGGCCCAGCTCCACTTGATCCCTGAATCCACTTGTTTAACAAGCAACGCCTCATTTTCACCTAATTCTCTCATTCTGAAAATTAACCACATACTGTAAAAGGAAAACATTAGTTCACAGATGGTACTCTAGTTAACGAACTAAGTTAACTTAATATTTCACACAAATTGCCAGGGTCCAGTAAGCAACTAACGCGTTATAACTTTAGGAAAGGCAAGGAGTCGTATGCCAGTTAAAACTATAGCGAATGGTTAGGTTACTAACGTTTAGCTCATTGATGTTGTAGCTGTCTGGCGTTATTAGCCAGCTAATTTTCACACCATAAACTCAATTACATGATCAGTTAAGTTGACTACTGTTGCTCAACATTTCTCTGGCTAGCTAAGAATTCGATCCAGCTACTGTAGCAAGATACTTTACAATGCTTGTTCCACCACACTTTCTCCCTCACCTCAAACTTTCCAAATGCCAGTTTGTTAGGTTACAGATCATGAAGTACGCTTCATCACCTTCTCGCCTACCTCTTCGTTATCGTTCAGGGGACGCGCTGCTCTAACTAGCACATTTTGTCTCTTCTCTCTTCAGTCGCGTGCTGCATTCTGTTAAGTGAACGATTGGCTGAGCCTTGGATACAGACAGTATTGCGCATCACTCATTCGCTTACAGCCAGTAGCGATCCAAAGCCCCCAGCCCAAACTTCTCTTATCGGATCTACACAAATCACGTAGGTCACCGATTTTGGATTCAAAATGGCAAATTTCGCCAGAAGGTGACTAGTTTGCATCCCCGATGTTCTTTTGTGTGCACCAACCAGCCAGACAGTTGTTTGGATAGTGGTGTTTCTGTAGCGCACTTCTGATGGAGTTTTCAAAACAATGGCCCCTGGATTGATGCAAATAGTCATGATTCTGCCAGGTAGGCATAGGCTACTTTGTACACAGAATAAAAATAAATTCAACAGGTCAAGTGTTGGTCCCATGTTTCATGAGATTAAATAAAAGATCCCATAAATGTTCCATACGCACAAAAAGCGTATTTCTCTCATTCTATGCACAAATTTGTTTGCATCACTGTTTGTGAGCATTTCTTATTTGCCCAGATAATCCATCCCCCTGACTGGTGTGGCATATCAAGAAGCTAATTAAAAAGCATGATCATTACACAGGTGTACCTTGTGCTGGGGACAATTAATGGCCACTAAAATGTGCAGTTGTCACACAACACAATGCCACAGATGTCTCAAGTTGAGGGAGCATGCAATTGGCATGCTGACTGAAGAAAATTTAATGTTCATGTCTCTACCATAAGCCACCTCCAACATCATTTTTGAGAATTTGTCAGTACTTCCAATCGGCCTCACAACCGCAGACTAAGTGTATGGCGTCATGTGGGCGAGCGGTTTGCTAATGTCAACATCGTAAACAGTGTACCCCATGGTGGGGTTATGGTATGGGAAAGCATAAGCTATGGAAAACGAACACAACTGCATTTAATCGATGGCAATTTGAATGCACAGGGATACAGTGACGAGATCCTGAGGCACATTTTTTTTTTTAAGGTAGCTTTGACCAATAGATGCATATCTGTATTCCTAGTCATGTGAAATCCATAGACGAGGGCCTAATTCTTTAATTTCAATTGACCGATTTCCTTATATGAACTGTAACTCAGTAAAATCTTTGACGTTGTTGCGCATATATTTTTGTTCAGTATAGTTTCATTTTAATTGCCATCTACCTGACGGCTACACAAAGTGGTAGACATAGGCCCTACTCGCATCGCAAGGCTCGACCTACAGGTACATTTGCCAGTGACACACTGGGCCAGTACCAACTAAAAAGCCACTGTCCCGAATGAAAATAATTCTGGCCCACATTAAGATCTAACAGGAACGCGAATGATGTGTACAAAATTTAATTAATTTGTGGGTTGAGCAAGTTGACTACACAGGGATCATACAGACATTGGGACTTATTCAGGCACTTAAATTGTAATTTATGGACCTACATTTTATATTTAATTGTTGTAATTACCTATCAAAAGAAAACTTCCCCCAAAATGCATGCATCACCACTAAGAATAATGCATTTTGCAATAGGCCTACCCAATGGTACGTATTATGCATTGACAGTCACAATATTTTTACATTCTAAAATACTCTGTCAGAATAATGTGTGCAATGTCTGACTAAATAGACAGCATGCTCCCAAAACAAACACTAATGAATTGTCCATGTGGTAGCTAGTCAGTCTTGCCATTTGAGATGGAGTTATTGAGGGGTTACTGTATTATGTTTTAAAATCGAGAAAGCGAACAAATATCGTGTCCCTTTGTATGGGAAACCAAGTTCAAGCCAACATTCGTTTTCTCGCACATGGTTTTACCGCAACACACTTCAATCGAAACGGCGGGAAAGCAGCAACATCCATCATAAAAACGGATCCGAAATTAAATCACAGAATAATTATATTGGAGTAGTAGACGTTCTAAATTGGCTATCATAACCACTGACATTTCAAGGACCAAATAGCCTAGAGGAAATGTCTGATTTTCAAGGTAGGCTATTCCATGATGACTGTATTGCGCATCGCTAATATTCAACCAAGACGTTGAACGCTTTAAATACCTGGTTTGAATACCTATTCTTGCCTTAGCATTTACTGGTAGATATAACTTACATCTTTCCTACTGCTTTCTTCCACGCAACAACCAGCTGTTTGAGAGCTGCGCGCTCCCTCTGCCCGAGAGATTATCTATATGCGTGCGATAACTAATCAACATAAAAACAGCTTCGGGAATCCATCCATCCATCCATCATTTTTTATCAATTATAAAGGCCAGATAAAACATTTTTTTTCTCAATGGCCCAATTGGGCCACTGACGGGGATGATCGACGCCCCGGAGGGTTTTCAAAACCTCCCCTGCATTCCCATGCCATTGTTGCCTCTTCAGAAAGTTTGTTTATTTTAGGTCAATTGCACATTAGTTGGAATAAATCATGATTAAAAAAATGCAAATTATGAACCAAAAACTAACGTGACCCGGTTAAAATAAAATTTAAAAAAATCTGTCACCCTTGCAACCAATTAAAAATGCCAAGTAAGTCGCAAATGGTATGTTTTGGGAGCAGTGTCGAACCCTGCTGTTCTGAATGCAACAAGAGTGGAGCACTAAGAATTAATAAACAATTGATGCAATTTGTTGTAACCTCAGAGAGCAAATGAATGAAAACACCCTCAGATAAAACATTCTGCCAGTACTAGTATTCCAGTTGCCAAGCCATGACATAAAAACCTCTAATTGAAAAGTAAACCATTGTTCCTTCACAGATCTTTACCTTTTCAATTGTTCCTTTTCGCTCTCCAGCTAATCCACCTCTACCTTCTCACTTCCCTCCCTAACACCAGCTGCTTTCCTAATTAGACATTTAAACAATTGCGTTAGTCCATGCAGGCCTCCCCAGATACTGCCAGGTCCACGGGAGGGTCACCAGCCCCCCGGCCCTGCCCCCGGGGGCACCCTCATTAGAGCCGCTCCCCTTCTCTCCTGGTCGCTCCGCACCAGGCCTAGGTGGAGTAATGAGGCTTTTGTCGTAAACAAGTCCGCAAGGAAATTAGATTTGGATATGAAAAGGTAGTGGGGGTGAGGGATCACTGGTAACTAAAGCTCCCCTGGCCCTAACCATGCATAGCTCAGTGACTAGGCTTCTTTGAGCAATTACATAATGCTGGAGAACATCCTACTGTACCGTGGCGTGCAGGGGGAGAGGGAAAGAAGGGCAGGGATGGGTTGGTTCATCATTCAGGAGCAGGGATTTGCATTGCTAATTATTTGATTTGCTCATTATTTACTTTAGTAATAATGAGTTTCCTCAAACAGATTTAACACTACAATCACCATCCGTTAACACTAAATCACAGGAACATCATTACCAGAAGGCTATCATTAGACTTCTACTTTGCTTAAAAAGACAAACTTTCAAATTGGTACAAATTGTTATACAGACGTAAAACAGTGAATGTAATGTAACAAGACAGAGGTGGGGCCTTTTCATCGTAAACAACAGTAAAAACAATAAGGGTGCTGAGAGAGACCATTTAATAGATCATTCAATACCAACAGCAGATGCAATTGAGTAATGGTGTATGAAGGCCTTACCAAACTTAAAAGGGTTACCCAACTGAAACAAGAATAAACAAACCCTGTTAAAAAAGGCTCCTCATGTCCCTGCGTAACTGCAAAGTGGGTTAGCTGACAGAGAACCGCTACAATGACATACAAAGAGGGTGTACTGGGAAGAGGGATACATGGAAAGACATAGAAAGGAACGAGAGGGAGGGTTTGATAGAGAGCAGAGTGTGTGTGTGTGTGTGTGTGTGTTGTGTAAGCACCAGAAGGTTTTGCTCACAGCAGGCCAGAGTGAAAGCCACTGACCCAGCCTGAGGGTCAGGTCCTAGGGTTAGGAACCCATGGGTACTCCCTCCCAACCTTGTAAATCCCATGTGCACTTCTCACAGGGCTCAGGCTTTTCTACAACAAGGCACCAGGACTTGTTTGCCTTAACCCATAAAAAAATAACTAAAATTCAATACGTAAAAAAAAATGTCAGTGGGAGGCCTTCATATAAGCTTACTGATACATAGAAAAGATATAGCCTATGGCTCTATGATCATATAAATAGTAGATTGACAAATCTAATTAAAAGAGATTGGAATTGCTCATTTTCATTCATTTTTTAAAAATTAGAACCATAAATTGACTCATTTTCTAATGGGATCACTGACCAAGCATCTTCACTGCTCTTTCTAAAAGCATTGAATCGGAAACCTAGAGATGCGGGGGCATAAACTTGGACCACGGGAGAAATTGGGCGTGGGGGCAAGTGGTTTAGGATTGTGGGGGTGCTCTCCTAACAATGGGGGAACACAGTTAATACCCCGGCCACTCGAACGGACACAATCTGGAGGAGTGAGGCTGTGCAGGCCTCTGTGTGGAAAGAGCTCTTGATTTAGTTACACAGCTGAAACAAGAGCCTTTCACTTGCAAACAATGGACTGCTTTTCTGAGGGCTAGCGCTGGACAAGTGAGGAGCAAATTGTGTGTGTGTGTGTGTCAGTGAGTATGTGAACCCACGTCCAACACCGCCCCTCAAATAAAAACGGTGTTAAAAGAAAAGAGAAATCTACTTCTGAAGTACTTTACGAGATCGTCCATTAAACAGAGAGAGACCTAAGTGCGTAAGTCGCCATGGGAATCTTACCACGTTAGGGGGAGCTTTTCTCCCTCCGCTCTCCCCTGCTGTACTCCTGGACCAATGCAATTGTTTATTTTCGCCTATTGAGGTTTCTCCATTTATTGGCTTTTACGTTTAACCAGCTCAATTGGAGTGAGACAGCACATATTCGGAGGAAAGGAATGTAGCGTTCCGTTGACAGAACAACAAGGCAGCAATAATTTAAAAAAATAATAATAAGTTGAACTGAACGTGAGGGAAAACACCACCAATAGGGTGGTGGTTTGATTGCATCAAAATCTATTCTGAGCAGATGAGAATGGACAAGATTCTCCACTGTGACGATGAGCGTAGCAGCACATCACGTTGTTACAGAGCAAAGCTGTTTCAATAAAGCACAAAGAGTCCACAGAATAGAGCACGGAGGGAGCCCTGAAGGCAAGGCAGTTCATTCTCCCTGCTCTACTAACTACTGAACCTCAGTCCTGACAGAACAATGAGGTGTTCTGCTGCCCCTAGAGCCTGCTCCCATGTGCTACTGTTGTGGCCTTCTCTCCCCAGCCTGGCCTTGCCGCTCTGGCACAATAGCTTTGAGGTGGACGAGCAAGCTCTTCTCTCCGGGGTCCATTCTCTCCTTGAAGGGGTGGCCGGCCGACCGCAATGACAGTCCCCTTCTCTGTAACAATTACCATGGCTGCCAGGGCCTTTCTCTGTCCTGTCACTAGCCATTATCCCTGACCAGAGAAAGCCTCTCAAGGACAATCCACCAGGACGGTGGGTTCGAGCAGGGGGCATTGACAAAAATCTGATGAACCCCTCCCCTCACAGCATAGGCCTCTTAACTGGAGGGACGACGACACAAAACACAAAAGGGAGGATTCAAATGTGTCAAAGGGGTGAGGTAAGGGTTAAGTCAGGTTCATTGATTACCTTTCGTCAAGGTCAAAACAGATGATAAACAAATTGACTGCCAAACGGTGACAATGTTTTCAATAGCACGCTACACATGACTGCATACTACTAACAGCCTTAGCTTCACTTCCAACATGGCATATGCACCTGAATGCACTCATGACTCCACCATTCGCACCAAAATTACCATCTGTTTCTCTTGCCTTGTGAAGGCATAACACTAAGATTGTATTTTATAACTTAGCAAGTCGTCTTGGCAATAGAACAAGCTTTCAAACCATGCCCACCTGACCAAGATCATGATTTATAATGGACCGTTTCTGAATTGCTTTAACAGTAACTGTGATGGCGGGGATGCAGGGTAGTGTTCCAAACGAAACAAGCGTGCTTGCTCTAGCTCCTGAGTGGGCTCCCGAGTGGCGCAGCATCTCAGTGCAAGAGGCGTCCCTACAGACCCTGGTTCAAATCCAGGCTGTATCACATCCGGCCATGATTGGGAGTCTCATAGGGCGGCGCACAATTGGCCCAGCATCATCCGTCATTGCAAATAAGAAATTGTTCTTAACGGACTTGCCTAGTTAAATTTAAAAAAAATGTATAATCCTCAACGGCACAGCTAGGCGAGTTCAAGAAAGTACCTTATAGTTGAAGACTCTTCTTTGAGTCGTAAAAGAGCACTGAAATTGTTTAGGGGACCCTGCACAGTTTGGAGAGGTGTGGCCACTTGGAGACACCAGTTAGTCCTCAATCAAACCCATGTCATTTTTGTGTCTTATGTTGCACCTACCCCACATTTTCAAATTTCGTTATCAACAAAATGTGGCAAAAGTACTGTGAACTGTTGTGTACTCACCTTTTGGTCTAATAATTTTCCCATCATCTCCAAACTGTT